>NC_029779.3:16379651-16452739 GCF_000817695.3 Arachis duranensis
CATAGTTGTTTTTTATATCTCACACGTCACTAAAAAAAAAGGGAAAAAAAAGAAAAATCATTATTCAATTTTGTTCTTTTTCAATTTCTTGCCATCCAAGCAACACAAAAAGAGAAAGAGAAATTCAACTTTTACTCCGCTTTCTTTCTCTCCCTTCCCTCCTCTCTATTTCCTTCCCTCCAAACAACCAAACGCCTCAACTTATTCTGATTTTCTCTCACCGCTCAGCAGCAGCTGCGTTTCTGTGTTCTACGCCGTCGTTTCGTTGCCAATACCACCATCCTTCAAGATAACATCCAACCATTTCTTCAAATCCCAACACACACTCTTTTTCTTCACTAGTTGCTATTTCATTATCCGAACCTCCATCTTCACCCTCAAAAGGTTTCAACTTTGAACTTAATTATGATTTATTGCAATTTAAAAGCTGCATCTCACTGCTGCTACACTTCACATCTCATCAATTTCTAGTTTCTGTTACAGATTTCCATCTCTCTTTGCTCAGATCAATTTATGTTGTGGCAGTTCTCACTATGCGATAATTTTTTTTTCTAGATTTTTACATTTTATAACTTAATATTAACCTCGATTAAAGTAACACTCAGCTAATATAGCTTTTTTGAGTTGTTTCTTCCAGCTTTAGATCCATGTTGCTCGCCTTAGTATGAATCAGATTATTCATTTTCTCTATAGTTTCAAGATTTAGTGTAGTTATGTTGTGCACTGTGGTTGGCATATTAGAATTCATGAAGTATTGTTGATATCTTAATTTCCAAAGAATGCAAAATGAGCTAATGTATTATGTATATTTTTCTTTCTAGTTTGCAATCATGGCGGAGTTGGCACCAGAAGGATCACAATTTGATGCTCGTCAATTTGATGCTAAGATGAATGAGTTGTATGTTGTTCGTTTCTTTTGCCAGATATGAGATATATTATTTTAGTTTCTTCATAGTCTCGTTATTGTTGTTATAAGTAATGCATTATTGCGATGGCCATATTTATGTGCTCATTCTCGGTTTGGTATGTTGATGGGACAGACTAGGAGATGATGGACAGGAATTCTTTACATCTTATGACGAAGTCTATGACAGCTTCGATGCTATGGGATTGCAGGAGAACCTTCTAAGGGGTATTTATGCATATGGTATGTAGATTATTGCATTAGTGTAATTTAATTCTAAACTCTGCTTGGGAATGCTAGTTTGTATTGCTTTCTATTTATGTGGATCTGTGCATTCTTGATGATGTTGTGCAACTTCTGGAAAGGTTTTGAGAAGCCCTCTGCAATTCAGCAAAGGGGGATTGTGCCTTTCATCAGGGGACTTGATGTAATTCAGCAAGCACAATCTGGAACTGGAAAAACTGCTACGTTTTGCTCTGGTATCTTGCAGCAGCTTGATTACAGCTTAGTTGAATGCCAGGCTCTGGTTCTTGCTCCCACTCGTGAACTTGCACAACAAATTGAGAAGGTCATGCGAGCATTAGGTGACTATCTTGGGGTTAAGGTTCATACTTGTGTGGGTGGGACCCTCGTTCGTGAAGATAAACGTATCCTTGAAAGTGGTGTCCATGTTGTAGTTGGTACCCCTGGTCGTGTATTTGACATGCTGCGAAGACAATATTTGCGCCCTGATAGCATTAGAATGTTTGTGTTAGATGAGGCAGATGAGATGCTCTCTAAAGGTTTCAAGGATCAGGTTCACTTACTTTCATATGATGCTCTCTTTAATTGCTTTGTTCTATTGATGTGATGTTGCAGAGGAAGATTTTGTCATAAGAATACTATTCAGTGATTTTATTTGTATTATTGTCACATTTTTAGCTGTAATGAGGTGGCTGCTGAAACATTGTTACTGCCTTTCAGTGTCTTTGCTTCCCTTTCCTTTCATGTATCATCCTTTTATCTGTCAAATGATGAAAACTTTCAGCCAGTATTGTTATTTGAAACTAATTTTCCTATTTGTTTCATGTTTTCATGGGTGAGAAGATCTATTGCTTGCCAAATTCCATTTTAAGAATTATATGTTTTGGTTAGCATTGGTATTATCTGCATATCCAATAGGAAACATATTAAGTACTTCAAAGTTTTTTTCTGAACATTGCCTTTCTTTTCCCTTTTCCTCCCATCCAGATCTATGATATTTTTCAGCTCCTGCCACCTAAGATACAGGTCGGGCTTTTCTCTGCCACAATGCCTCCGGAAGCCTTGGAGATCACAAGAAAATTTATGAATAAGCCTGTGAGGATTCTTGTGAAACGTGATGAGCTCACCTTGGAGGGTATCAAGCAATTTTTTGTCAATGTTGAGAAGGAGGAATGGAAGCTTGAGACACTTTGTGATCTTTACGAAACTCTGGCCATTACCCAGAGTGTTATCTTTGTCAACACCAGACGCAAGGTAGATTGGTTGACAGACAAGATGCGCAGCCGTGATCACACTGTTTCGGCCACCCATGGAGATATGGACCAGAATACAAGAGATATCATCATGAGAGAATTCCGTTCCGGGTCCTCTCGTGTTCTCATTACCACAGATCTTTTGGCCCGTGGTATTGATGTTCAGCAAGTCTCACTTGTGATTAATTACGACCTTCCTACTCAGCCAGAGAACTATCTCCATAGGATTGGTCGAAGCGGTCGGTTTGGAAGAAAGGGTGTTGCCATCAATTTTGTGACAAGGGAGGTTGAAAAGATGCTGCTTGACATACAGAAGTTTTACAATGTGGTGGTTGAGGAGCTTCCAGCCAATGTTGCTGATCTCCTGTGATTTGATTAATGCTTCATCAGTTTTGCTTTCAGTATGGATGCTGCAGTCTTTACTTAGTTTTTCATGATCTAGGGCCCTTCTTTTGTAGCAAGATTTGAAGAGAAATGAGCATTCTTCCTAGTTTTTGCTTGTATTGCAAAATTTTTGTTGGGGTTTTATTTGTATATCTGGTGTTAGCCTTATTGGATTTGAATATTCTGTAATTCTGTTCATATAAGTTTTGTTTAAACATATCAGGGATGGTTGTGTAAAGTTGAAATTTTATAATTTTATATTGGAAATGTCCTGCTTTTATAGCCTTTTATCATTTATACCTGCTATTTGGACTTTCTCATTAGTGTGAAAATCAGTAGTAATCTATACGTTAATCACTTACAGTGTGTCAACTCTTAGTAGTTAGAAGTTAGAACCATTCTGTGGTCTAAAGACCACAGCCTGGACGTGATTAATCAATGGCGTAACGATCATTATGATTATGAACTTATGATAATAATTATCAAGTGTAAACCGCCTTGTCCTAGCATCCTGAATTGAACCATTAACAAAAAGATTTGAATGTGTAGTATTAAAGTTTGAAATTTTGTCCTCTCATTATGATAATAATTTACTCTTATTTAATAAAATTAGAATAATTTAAATATTTTTTATCTCTATAATTTTCTTTTTTGATCCACTTAAATTTAAAATATTTTTATTATAATATTTTTCGTTAGTTTATTTTGTTAAATGTTGATGTAATGGATTGAATACTAACACAACAATACAGTACATTAAATTTACTGCAGTTAATAAAGTAAATTTTTATATTTTATTATACCAAAACCATTTTTTTATAAGATTTAAAAGAAAAAATGAATATTTAAAAGAAACTATAAATTTATTTAAGTCAATTAGGTTGTATTTGTTTTTGTAGACTAGGAATAAGACGGAATAGAATGGAAGATTGATTACTGTATTTGGTTATCAAAGACTAAAATTTTAGTCTCAGATACAAAATTTCAATCTTTTTAATACTTCCAAAAAGTTGAAATTTTTAGAAATGAAAACTAAAATTTTAGTAATATTTTTTATCGAAAATACTCTCAGTTAACTTTTTAAATTTTAAATATTTTTCAGTCTCGATTAAACTAAATATAATACTAAAAAATAACTCAATTCAATATATTTTACACTAAATACAATATAAAAATTTAATTTAATCTTTATCTGATCTTTGTTTTTTAATCTCTATATCTCAATCTTCTTCCCAAAAACACCATGGGAGACGAACTCAAGTTGGTTTGATGGGTGCTTACTTTCTTGGATTTGAATCTTCTAAACTTTGAATTTTACTTTAAAGAGTAAAGTGTGATCTCTCACCATTGATTTCATAGATATGACCAAGAATAAATATGAAAGAAAAATTATTTAAAGGTAGAAGATCACACTTTACTCTCTAAAGTGAAATTCAAATTTTAGAAGATCCAAATTCTACTTTTTTAGTTGTTTCACTAAAAAAAAGTAAAAAAACTATGATGAATGAAAACCGGACCCGTTAAAAATGAATTTTAAGGTTGTTTATTGTCTTGAGCCTGTGAAAAAGGTTGTCCTATATAATCCTTGTCCATAGTCTCAAAAATACAAAAAATACGCCTTTTGTCTAAGTCAAAAAAGAAAAATCCTCAAGAATTTTAAAAGCTTCCCCATTCAACAATAATGGTTCCCCACTATACACGCCAAGAATTGTTTATTATTCAATTTGATTGAATTATTTATCTTTAATTATCTGTCACATTTTTTTTTTTCTTTCTAAGCTTATTTCAATAACAATGTATGGAATTAGCAGCACATAAAAATCTAGAAAAAAAATTCAAAGTTAAAACTTTGCTTGCAGCCATCAACATAGAAGACCAGCTCCTAGCCTCCTCTAGTCTTCATTGGACCCCACATAACCACTGTTCCTCAAAATTATGATAACATTTTTTGGGTTCCATAAAGTCTTGGTCTTTCAAGATATAAAAAAACAAACCTTTCTTCAATCCTCGCTTCTTTTTTTATCTGCAGAATTTTAATGGGGGACTTTCAGAGATCAAGATCCTATGCAAATGGGGAAAGGATGCAGATAGATAGCTACTATGGTGCACCTAGACCTCTTCCTCATGATTTCAGGAGCTATAGTGTTTCATATGTTCAAACTCAAGCTGGTGTTAATAATAGGGACTTGAAGCTGAAGAAAGGGAAAAGCATTTCAGGTTCTATTTCCAAGTCTTGGAGCTTTGGTGATCCTGAACTTCAGAGGAAGAAGAGGGTTGCTAGCTATAAGATGTATTCTGTGGAAGGAAAGGTCAAACGTTCCCTCAGAAACAGTTTTAGGTGGCTTAAGAACAAGTACTCCAAGGTTGTTTATGGTTGGTAGGTACTGTTAAATGTTATTGTTTGTGTTGCTTAAAGTTCTGTATACAAATTTTAAGAACTTTCAGATTAATCATCATTCATCACTAATTAATGGGTTATGATCGGTTTTGTTGATATGTTAGATAGCCTGTTAAATCATGTTGGATGCTGAGGGATCAGAATATATCTTTCCGTTTATCGAAGTGTTCTGTAATCTGTAACCTTCTTAATTCTGTTTCTACTTTCCGATTATGCCTTTTGAATCTTGTTAGTTTTTACCATTACTTCAACGTGGTTTCCAGAAGGTGCTTCACCTTATGAAATTGACCTATTGAATGCATATTTAGGCAGGTTTTGCTTTCAGCTAAATAGATCGTAGCTGAAAACTCAAATACAGTCAACTTTACGTAAAGTTGATAGCCGAGTATTGTTAGATGAAAATTTAGTCAAACCAGTTAAATTATCAACTTCACGTAAAGTCGACTGCACCTAAATTTGATAGACAACTTTCAAAAGACATCTTGTGGTGTTTATAAAATACTTGTTATACAATAAAATCAAAATAGTAATAATTTTCTATTTATAAGTGTTTCTAGTTCATGAAACAGAGTTGAACTCAAAAGACTATTCTTTTCTATTGTGCCAATACTGTGATTCTGATTCCTCTTAATTATTAATCATTTGTATTGTTGTTAAGGGCATCTAGACTTCTATCTCATTTTAAAAATATGAGAAAATGATAAATAGGTTTCTTGATTTTTTGTCCTATAAATATTTTTGTTTTTAACCGTTTGAAAATATTTTTAAATTTCTAAACTTTATAAAATTTGGACGGATGAGTCTCTCCGTGCAAATGTCTTCATCAAATCCAACAACAAAGTCTGATATAACTCCCATTTTGATGATCTGACATCACGGGCGCATAAATGAATTGATGAATGGAATAGTAGTTTAAAAAACTAGACAAATAAGTGTCTCTCCCTCAATCTCAAAGTATTCTACTTGGTCCACAACTATCTCAAGTCATCCAAGGACCAAGTAGCAGTTACCAAGGAGACATTGGCAGTAGCAAGCACAGCTATAACTAGATTGTTTAAATTTATCCCTAATTCACCCTCCATTAATCCAAAGAAGTGAAGAACTATATTATCTTGGATATCCCACTATACTTTGTAATAGTTTTTAGGAAACTTGACTGAGGCAAACTTGTTATGTGTTTGAGGTTTACTTTTGTGAGGTTAAGCTTCATAAAACTATACACTTTGAGAGACTTGTTCTTTTTGGACAGCTTTTAAGAAATTTGACTGTGGCAAACTTATTTATATAACTTTTGATCTATGTTATGTGTTTATGTATGTAACTTTTAAGCCTATTTTCTTCAAAAGTTTCAATATTTTTTTAGATATTGAAAACATAACTTTAACCGCATACTGATATCATAACTTGAATTGAATTTAGATTACAAGATACATAAATTACCTAAATGGCATGTTTCAATACATAACAAAAATCTAGAACAAAATTCATTTTTCTATTCTGATATCTAGAATTCATTTTTCAAGCACTACATACATAAAAAGCAATACAAACAACACATACAATTATACCAATACAATAAGTTAATGGATTTTTTTCTTCTCTAAAGCAGTAACCTCCTCCAGAACAGCCATCCTATGATCCAATTTCTCTTCCTCTTCAACAACTTCAACATCTTTTTCACCCAAATGTCTTTTATCAGAGATGCAACTGTTGCTTCTAATTCTAGCAAGATGTTCATCACCCAAAAAAAAACTTGCAAAGCGGTTGCTTTTTCCCGCCAAAATCTCCAAAATTATGTACTATCTAAAACCATTTCAAATCAAGATTCCCAAATTTTTTATCTTACCTTATAGAATGGGCAAATCAAGAAGATTCTGTTCGCGTTGCTAATCGTCCTTGACATATAAATTATTGCATAAACTCCACAGAAGTATCTCGGGGCGACACCGTCGTTTAGGTCTCCAGCGTGCACAACACACGGAATTGAGCTTGAAGCTGAATTTTCTTGTTTTACTCCACTAGCGCTTCTTCTTAAGGTTGATGATGTTTCATTGGTAGCCATTGTTGATGCAGGTAGAATTTTTCACCACCAGCCTATACGAAAAAGCACAATTAATTTAATACTTAAAATTGAACGCGAAACGATATAATTTTGAGGGAGACAGACTTATTTGTCCAGTTTTTGAAACTATCCTCTCACTCATCAATTTAAAAAAAATCAGGACAAAAAGTCAAAAACTTATTTATTTTTTTCTCTAAAAATATAGAAGTAACTAGTAAACAATAGATTGGGACAGAATACAACATAAATAGGCAAGAAAAATGATAATGTAAATAAGACCATTTCTTTATTTTTTTACGGAAAAAAAATATTCAAGAAAATAGCGTGACACTTAAAAATCCCACCATTTCTTTAATCCTTACCAAACAAGCAAAAATGTCATGGCCACTTTGGGGCTAAAGTTTGTGACTTTGTGTGCCTCGTCACTTAAAATTAAGAAATAAGAGTACGTTTATTTTCAGAGACAAGACATTTAAACAGGAATACAAGACATAAAATTATGTTTAATAGAAAAGACATAGATAAAGATAATGTATCTTAAAATACTGAATTAATATATTTTATGTTTATTTTAATAAAAAATATGATAACACTAACAAAAAATAGAATTTATTTTTTATTTTTTATTATTTTTATTAATTTTTTATGATTAAATTTTTTGTTTCAAATTTTTTGTAGAGTTTGAAGAGCAAATAATAGGGTGATAGTGCTTTTCCATGCATGCTAACCATTAGCAGTTTCCAGTATTTTCTACCAATTGAAATTCCACTTGTCGTAGCCAGTTAGCGATTTCGTTCCTAATATGTTACATGAAACATAATATTCAATATATCATTCATGTCATGCATAATAAAATCGAACTAAATCAAATGAAAATCTCGCATTTGATTAGATGTCGGTATCTTTTTAATGACATTTTGATTAAAATATTTTATTTTAAAAATAATATAATATATAAGTAAATTTTTATTTCAAAATAAATTGAAAATTTTAGATTTAACAAATAATAACCATAATATAATTAATCTCATTTTTAGGATAGTGCAATAAAAATACTCATAAGAATTTGTATAGTAGTTAGAGTCTTATATTTTTTAAATAGATATATTTATCTTTTAAAACGTATACGGGATGAATTTATAATTCTAATCTTTATTTTCTTTTCAAAGCAAAAAAGGTAAAATAATAATTTAGGTGTGTTTGATTTGTGTTTTTTTTTAATTTTTAATTTTTTAATTTTTTAAATTTTGTAAAAGAAAAACAAAAAATAGTGAAAACAATAAAATTTTATTTTTATTTTTATTTTTTGTTTTTTGTTTTTTTCTATAAAATTTTAAAAACAAAAGATACTAAAAATAAAAAATAAAAAATAAAAACACAAATCAAACACATTCCTATTGACAAAAAAAATTTACATTCTTATTTTCTCTTCTATTTTCTTAGAATAAACAAATGAATAAAAAATATTTTATTTTTTTAAAAAAGAACTTTTTAATTTTGTCCTCAATTTAACGGATTTTTTTTTGAATAAAATAAAAAAAATTTATTTCCACTGAAAAATAATTATGGTAATATATCCTAAAATCCAATTTTATTTTTTGACAAAAAACGTACAATGAATTTCAAGGCTTCTGTGCTTCTAATTTGAGAAGAAGATATATTATGACTAAAACTCTTAATTCTAACAAAATCTAGTTTGATTTAGGTGACAAAAGAAGTTGAAGAGTTGATGAATATTGGATAGATAATAAATATAGCTTCTTCAATACCGCCAGTGATAACAGCAATGATACTATGGTCATCTCCATTTAAAGAGTACACAAAAACAAATCGTATAAAAGAATGATATTATATTTTTATACTTTTACAGTGTTTTACATTAGTTTTGTTAGAATATCTACTCTTAAAAACTCAGAAAAAATGAGTTGTTCAATTGTGTGTGACACTTCCATGCAGAAGAATGGTGCTTGTGCGTGCTTCCTAATAGCTGAAGAATTTAAAATTTGCAATACGGCGAGGTTGTCCTCTCTCAAAAAAGATTTGAATTTCGGGATATAATCTTAAAATTATTTTTCTGGAAACATAAAAAAATATTTTATTTTAGAAAAAATCTTACATTTATGATTTAACATTTTAACTCAGTGTCTATGTAAAATTTTTAAAATTAAATTCTATTAAATCAATATCTTATTTTATACTATCAGAATTTCGAATTTAATATTAGTTAAATATTAAAAAAATAATAAATTTGACTAGTAATGTAACAATATTCTATATATATATATCAAATGTGAAAGATAAATAGTCACCCAAAAAAATGTGAAAGATAAATGTAATTCAACTAGTTTATTTTTTCTTTAACAAACAATTTTTTTTTAAAAAGGGAAAAATCAAATGAAATTACCAAATTATGATTATTCGAATAGGAAATTAATCCTTTTAATTTTTTATTTCAAGTAATATAGTTAAATATGATTTTATAATATTAAATTGTTTTCTCACTTATTTTTTTAAAAGTATATAATAAAAAATATATTTTACAACAATAATTAAAAAGAAAAAAATTGAAAACATCTATTTTGGTACTAATAGGAATAGGGACTAAACACATAATTAAATGTATATCTATATTCATAATTTTATATTCACATCTATGTCTATATTTTATTAAAAAAACGTAATTAATTGAAAGTGAAAATTTAGTTCTAATCTACACCAAGAGTCATTAAATAAAAATTTAATCAAATCATTAGAGTACACCTAAGTTTTCATCTTAAATTAAATCCATAAATTAATAAGGCAAGTCAATGAAAGAAAGCGAAGCAGAGAGAGGTTTGCACTTTGCAGAGAGCAGAGAAAGGAAAAGGGGCAAAAGGGCTGAAGAAGAAGAGAGATGTGGGAATCTATTGTTTTGACGGTGGTTGCCACCGCCGGCAACAACGTCGGCAAGATCCTTCAGAAGAAGGGCACACTCATTCTCCCCCCTCTCTCTTTCAAGCTCAAGGTCCCTTTCTTTCTTCCCTTTCAAAATTTCACCTTTTTTTCTTCTGTTTTCCTTTTCATTACCAATATCATTTCAAACATTTGCATGCACATTTTTTTCTCTCTCTCTCAATTCGCCGTAGCTCGAAAACATTACAATTTTGCGTTGTTAGTTTCTTTTGGAATGGTTAAACTGAAAAGTTGAACAGAGGGAATTGAATTTCAAGATCCCTTTTTTTTTTCTTGTTTAAATTTTCATGCAAGCTTATGCAACCACAGGGAGTCACTGATTAAAAGCGATTAACATTGCTCTTCGGCTTTTGCAGGTCATAAAGGCATATGCTTCAAACAAAACCTGGTTGATAGGTTTTCTTATGGACATAATTGGGGCACTGTTGATGTTAAGGGCACTTTCTCTAGCTCCTGTAAGTGAAAAATACCAATACCTATAAGAGAAGTTTTCTTCAATTGAAAGTATGACTCTGAATTTCAGGGGGTTATTTCTTATTACCATACTGTTGTGTATAATGCATGCTCTTATTAATCCTGTTCTGAGGTTCCTCAAGTTGATAAAATATGGTGGTGTTTTCCCAAATAGGTCTCTGTTATCCAACCAGTTTCTGGCAGTGGACTGGCCATTCTTTCGATCTTTTCGCATTTTTATCTTAAGGAAGTCATGAATGTTGTTGATTGGGTTGGCATTACCTTGGCAGGTTTTGGCACAATAGGTAATGTAAGTTTCAAATTCCTCATTTATGTTATCCGAATGCTGATAAAATTAAGTTTGCTATCAGTTAGTGGATTCAATTCATCAAATGTTTTGTTTTATCACATGTGATTCATGTCCAATATTTTAACTATGATATGCTTTTCAAAATTTAGGAGTTGGTGCTGGAGGTGAGGAGCAAGAGGCTTCTGCTCTATCCATTTTACATATACCGTGGCTGGCATTTGTCGTTTTCATCTTGTTTGTAGGTACCCTGCCTTATGCATCATCTTATTTTTAACATTTGTGTTTGAAATGATTTTTCCACTAAGCACTGAATTTCCTCGAAGCCAACAAGACGGCATTATTGTAGTATGTTGGAAATTCCAAATGCATTTTGTTATGATGTCTGCACAACAAAGTAATATTACTAGCTTCCAAATGTAGTCGTTATGTTAATTGTTGGAAACACTTATGCAGATACTACTTAGTGCATGGCTTCGTATATGCAAACGTCATCGCAGAGAACAAGAGATGGTAATTTATTTTTTGTCATCATGATATTACCTTTTAAATTTACCTTTTTCTTTTCTAGAAGCTTCAAATTCACATGTTTTTTTTTTTCTTTATTTATAGAACTAAATTTTGATGCAATATTAGTGTGAGAAACATTGACATCCAGATTATATATTGCCTCATTAGACAAAGTATTTGATTTAGTCACTTGCTAATTTAGATAACAATGTTGAACTCTTCTACAATTGATATTTTATCAAAAATAACCTCTTCTATCCCTTTGGTGATTTAAATATCTTTGTTGTCATTTTTACCCATGCATGACTTTACATTCTTAATTCTTACAGATGGAATATGATGTTGTTGAGGAAATCATATATGGCTTGGAATCTGGAATTCTGTTCGGGTACTGTTACTTCCCTTCTGTTTATACTGTTACTTTTTAGAGAATAATGGTGATAGTAGGATACAAGTTCTTCTAGAAACTAAATATATATAAAAAAGAGAAACCAAAATCATCTGTTTATTTTTAAGAATCTAAAATATCTTGAAATTTTCATTAGCGAAGTCTAGACTTGGTTTCAATTAGAATTGGTAGTTTCTATTGGG
The DNA here is from genome assembly GCF_000817695.3 of Arachis duranensis. Lineage (NCBI taxonomy): Eukaryota > Viridiplantae > Streptophyta > Magnoliopsida > Fabales > Fabaceae > Arachis > Arachis duranensis. The sequence goes on from NC_029779.3 coordinate 16,391,709, forward strand.
GGTTACTACGTTATGCTAGCAAATACAACTTGATCATTGTAAACCCTTTAAATGCAGGATGGCTTCTGTAATTTCGAAGATGGGATTTTTATTCCTGGAGCAAGGTTTCCCCAGCCTGTTGGTTCCTATGTGCATCATCATCAGTGTATTCTTTAGTGGTGCAGGCTTATTCTACCAGGTATTCTGAAGATATCTTTTGTGCCATCTACTTTGTGCAAAATGCTTACACATTTTAAGCTTAATTGACATTTGAATTCAACCTATGAGTGTTAGTTTCAGTCAAAATGTCTAGACACACGTCTAAGTGTTGCATTGCTATTTTCGGATTTGCATAACTGTCTAACGTTTATTTTATTCACCATGTAGACACGCGGCCTAAAGCATGGGAGGGCTATTATAGTTTCTACATGTGCAGCTGTGGCATCAATTTTGACTGGTGTACTTGCTGGGATGCTTGCTTTAGGCGAGCGACTCCCTTCGGCCCCAAAAGCTCGTTTCGCACTTCTTCTTGGATGGTAATATAAGTTGTCTGCCTTATTGCTTTGTGCTTTTTTCCCCCTTACATTCCAAGGTCTTTCAGAGTTCGTCATTTCATTTGCTAGAACTAACATTAGTTTTATTGTTTATTACAAGCACTTCTTGTTTCAGTTAATCTCTTGTCCAAGTTTCTTTTCTGTTTAGGTTGAATCACTTTACATAGATAACTCATCAATAATCTTGTATTTCTTATTTCTCCCAATATGTGAATATTCATGTTCTTAAACCAGAAGCAAGTTAATCCAAAACATTTTGCTGCAGGCTGCTTATCATTGTTGGCGTGGTTTTACTCGTGGGTTCAAAAAGGCTGGTGAGATTTCTTAGAGTTCCTTCGCGCCGCTTTAAGAATTATGGCACTCGAAGAGCCGGGACATCCCGTATCAAGGAACCAAGCCCAACTGCTGTCGTTCAAGCAGCAACCTTGAATCATTTACTATCATCAGCTTCAAAAGAAAAAGCTTGATTTGAAGTTAGCTGGAAAATGATCCTTCATCCATTCCCAACAAGAAAAAAAAGAAAGATGGGAGGTGGGGGTTGTCTTGGTAGGTTGATTTTGTGTATAGTTGGTTCTTTCATCAGAGGGCATGAATTTTCAAGGATCATTCCTTCTAGCTAACACAATTTAAGGTAGAGTTTTTCGTTGATTTCTCATGTCACCTTGTGTTAATTTTACTCAAATATTGTATATGCATAGCATAGCCAAGAAAGCCGTCACAACTAATAGCAATTTAAAGAAATAAAAGAGAGAAAACAAACACGCCATTGAGAAAAGAAGAAAGAAAATTCCATCGTGCTACGAAAGGCCCAATTGAATAATGATATGGAGCTTACATGAACTCTCAATGTTTTTTATTATTGACTTGAGGAGTTTCATCTTTATATAACCCTATATATAAAAAAGAAAAGATGCTTCAATACCCCTCTTAAGGTTAGACTAAAAAATGTCACGTATAAGCATTGTAACATATTTTCATGACCAGTTCTGAAGAGAAGGAGCCATAGAATTTTCTCCACTGTGAAGAAAGGTCCACCATGACAAAGACTAGGGACTCGGGAATCACTTGTAGAGTTGTAGTGAGAAAAAGTTCATAGTGCAAAAACAACCTCAGACTACTGGTTACTGAAGCAACCACAGAGTCATCATCACTCGTGAGTCGTGACCTGGGCCAATGGTAACTGGCAGTAAGGCCCCATGTTATGGTTATGGAAGTGACACTCTTTGCCCATATTTTTGTACTGTGCTTTTTATGGTGCTTATATATAGTTGTCTAATTTATTAAAAAATATATAGTTGTCTAATTTATTAAAAAATGATAAATATTAATATTTAATTTAAAAAAATATAAAAATAAATAATTTTTAAATATTTAAAATTTATCAAAAAAAATAAATTCGACAAATTCAACACTAAACTTATGGGCACCAAAAAATTTGTGTTTGTGTATATCATTACCTGCAACGTCAGGGTCTAATATTTTTTTGGTCAATATTAGCCATTAACACAACACTTTTAAAATTTAGAATTTAAAATTTAAAGGATAAAGTGCTAAATTGGTCCCTTACGTTTGAGCGTAATCTTGTTTTGGTCCTTAAAGTTTAAAATGTCCTATTTGAATCCAAAAAAGTTTCATTTAACTTCAATGTAGTCCAATTGTGGATCAAAGTTATATAAATAACGGAATGCCCTATATAGCAGCAGTACAAGGACAAGGTTGACAATATGGAGAACAAGCACAAGTTTTAGAGGTACAAAATCAACCGTGGATGCATCAATACATTTATTTATCATTTTTTTTGCAATTTAAATGAAATATTTTCTATAAAACTAAAGAGAATGATAAATAAATATATTGATACATCCACGATTGATATTGTGCCTCTAAAACTTGTACTTGTTCTCCAGATTATCGATCTTGTTCTTATACTGTTGTTATGTAGGATATTTCGTTAATTATTTAACTTTGACCTCACGGTGGACTACATTAAAGCTAAATGAAATTTTTTTGAATTCAAATAGGACATTTTAAACCTTAAGAACTAAAACAGAATTACGTCCAAACGTAGGAAACCAATTTAGTACTTTACCCAAATTTAAAATTTAGAATTTAATTTTTAGTATTTAGAATTGGCTAAATAGTAAATATTAATATATCGGTGATGCTGCATGATTAAGTTATTTGATAACTAAGATCAATCAAGTTGGTCCAATAACTTAAAAATTGATAACTATAAATTTAGTTGAAAAGTTTTTCTTAACAAAAAATAATCAATTTTCTTGGTCATAGAATATTGTTTTATTATTATTACCCCTTGGGACCTGGAAAAGACAACGGTGGAGGAGCCAAGTAATTGTTATGGAATGACTACTGATCAGATGGAAACAACCGTAACCTTGAGAATCCATCTCCCATGCATGCAGTTACCCCTCTCAATTCTCAAACATGCTCATCCCAAAATTGTTTATGCATATACCAAAAAAAAAATCACCAAACAAATAAGCTATTATGTATTTGTAAAAATTTGTATTATTTAATTTATTTTTAATATATATTTTTTATTTAAACATGTAATCTATAAATAATAATGGAGAAATTGAAGAGAATGTAAAACGTTGGATACAAGTAAACTAGTCAAAATAGTAGAATGCGTCTAATTTTATATGTGACAAAAAGTACCGTAAAAACTTAAAGAAAAATCTTATCCCATGCTATTAGACCGATTATGTTGTATGAAACAGAATGTTAGACGACAAAGGGTTAGCAATAGCATAAACATAAGTATAGCAAAGACGAGGATGCTAAAATAGATGAGCCCATTCACATATAAATAAAATAAGGAATGAAAATATAAGAGAGAAGTGAGAGTAATGTATATTGTTAAAGAGATAGTAGAATCTCATCTCAGGTGGTTTATACATCTCGTTAAGAAAGTAGATGAGATAAAAAGTAAAAAGATGACAAATGATAAAAAAAACCTAAAAATATCATATACGATGTGATAAAAAAAATTTATTTATTAATAATCTTATTGTAGATATAATACATGATAAGACTTAATAACGTCAGTTTGATTCGTATAGCCGATTCTATATAGTAGAATAATACTTTGTTGTATATAATCTATACATTTAGTTAATTTAGTAATTAATTTTTGAAATACACTTAGTATGATTTGTTCATGATATATTAGATAGAGGATTGATTGCACAATGGTCCCATATCCTGTCACACCCACACCATGTATGTGTTTAGATCAGTAGGGGGAAAGGGTAGAAAAATAATTTATTACGTAATTTAGAATTATCCTAAAGTTTTAAATTAAAATTTTTGAAAGGCATTCACCCTTGAAATGACACTTGAACTAAATTAGTTAAAAAAAAGGAAAAAAGAGAATAAGCTTTAAATTCCCCTTTGATGGCACCTGAAATGAAATTATAAAAGTGTGAAGGTTGGAATAAAAAGTCTAGGCTGTCCTCAATTCAACTATCTTGTCTAATTAAGGCACTACATAGTGGAGCCACCCTGCATCGCACAAGTGACATTCTGCTCAAGAAATGCTTATCATCTCTTTCAATTTTAAAGTACTTTTGCCTTTAATGAGTGAGGTAAAAAATCAGATAAGACTATGTCACAGTAGTGATTCATAATTCCATTGACCATTCAATATGTAAATGATGCAAAGGTGCAAAAGCAGACACATACTAGCACTCCAGAAGAGAAACCAAATTAGTGCATATAGTAACATAGCAATATTTATGGCCCCATCTGTTGTATACACCTTAAATGATGAAGAATCACATCACAAATCAATTTTGGAGAAAAACCCTTTACAGTTTCCATCATTAATAACAATGATTAAACCTTTCACTCTGAGTTTTCTTGTCCTGGATAATTACCTAATTGCTTCATCTCCCAGCTCTCATGAGGGGCAACATGCTCATGTGAAGGAGTATATTGCTGAAAAAGGAAAAAAAAAAAGAGAGGAGGGAGTTAGCAATATATATTGAACATTTCTAATGTCCTAATTTTTCTTTTCTTTTTTTTTTAAAAAAAATACACTGAACTCATTTGGAGATTCTGAAAAACCCAAATGTCCAATAAGCCTATTACTCATGTTTGAAAGTGCCAACACAAGAGCATCAAAGTCCAAATTGACAACAAACACACGGCAAAGTGTTTGGGGAAGAAAAAGAAGCCATGTCCCAATCAACAAATATGGTACAGTCTTTTATTTTTTTTGACAATGCATGAGAATATATGCTAAGAGTCATATGTGAATGCTTTATTTAGGCATTGAATGACAACACTTCAACAAAACAAAACCAAATTGACTGCAAATTATTATCATGTCCTAATATGATATACCAAACAACAAAGATGAGTCAGATTCTTAAGCCCTTTTTTTTTCTTGATTTAAAAGACATCATTTAAAAAATTTGAATGCAAATTTGCATGTATACATATCTAATGCATCCTTTGAAAATTGGCAAGTTGAAGTTACACCTCCATCTTCATCATAAGTTCTTTGGCTGATGGAGCAGAAACAACTATATTTCGCGCACCCGGCTTAATGAATCCTTCTTTAACACCATTGTCAAATAGTGCAAGCAAACAGTTATAGTAACCATCAACATTCAGTAGACCAACCTGTGAAGATATCAAGTTAAAAATTTGATTAATACACTAAGGATTTTTTATACTATACAGTGGAAAACAATAGGCTAGCTGTGTACAAAAAATAAAGATAACTCACCGGTTTTTTATGAATCCCAAGTTGGGCCCAAGTTATCATTTCCAACAGCTCTTCCATGGTTCCATATCCTCCTAAGTAGTTAGTAAGATAATCCAAAACACCAAAAAAATAAAGCAAGTTTAAGCATATTTAACACCTCTAGTAGCATTCACAAACAATAATACATATAACCATCAATTATTTTTCAAAAGACTTATAGAGGTTAAGGTAACTAGCTACCAGGGAGAGCAACAAATGCATCAGCTTCTTGAGACATTGCAGCTTTACGCTCATGCATATCAGAAACAATTCTTACTTCACCCACTGTTTCACCTGATATCTGTCAAATTAACCAACAACAACTTACAAAGAAACTAACAATTATCACAACCCACCAAATTTCACCAGTCCTGCCACAAAGCAAGAAGAGAAATTCCTAAACTAAGTCTTTGGAAAAGGCTTAGCTTTAATAAATGGCAATCAAATAATCACCATAAAAATCCCAAGGAAATAAACAAGTATTAAACTTGATTAAGTAAATGTATATGGACAGAAAAATAAAACAAATACCTCAAGAGGCATTAGAGCTTTTGGAATGATCCTGTGTATGAGACAATGTGAGAACATATCAGTGAAACTACACAACTAAAGAAGCAATAGCAAACACTACAAAAGGAAGTTCTTTTAGGCATACCCTAGAACATGGCATCCTCCATCATACACCCTCTGAGATATTAAGCCCATTAATCCAACACTGCCCCCACCATACACCAAGTCTATATTCCGCTTAACCTGTAATTAATGATTTAATTCACATCAAATACATGTAAAGTTAGCAACTAGCAACAAGTTTATACATACCACTGTTCCCGTGCAGAGCAATAAATGCATCTATACAAAGTTGTTAGCTTATATAAAGAAAAACAGACATGTGACTACAAACCTACCCCAAAATAGCATAAAAGAAAAAAAGTGCTCTTTGCTGCATATCAGCATTGAAAGAATACAACGGTTTCCAAACGACAAACACAAGGTATGCATAAACAGAAAAGAATGGAAAACAGAGAAGTTGCCACATTGGGGAATAGAATAAGAGAAAATGGTGTACCAGTTCATTGCCTAATTGAATCGCAGCGTCGCTGAAGACTTCACGGTTGCCGGAGTTGCTGCCGCAGAAGACACACACCGTCTTAAACTTGCTTGTGGGGTACCCTTCCTCCATTCAAAATCGATACTTTCTTCGTGGTTTTTTCAAATTCAAAGTTTGAAGCCCAAAACCATTGGAGGAACGAACGAAAACGAAAATAAGGAGGAATATAATAAAAGAGTAGATTAAGATTATAATGGTTTAGTTTAATAACAAATTTAAGAGCAATCAAAATAAATGCGTTGATCCTATAGGAGAAAGCGATGATAGTGAGACACTCATCTTCTATTTCCTTCTAATCCTACGTCTTTCTTTTTGTCGGCTCTATACATGCCCCATACCCATTTATAGCCCTCAAATATTCCAATTTTTTTGGTCCAGAATTTATTTATTTTTTAAATGTTATTGCACATAAAAATAATTACTAAATTAATTATTATATATTTGTTTTATATTTTTTTATTAAATATTTTATATTTTAATATATATTTTATACAAATAATTAATTTGATAATTAATTCGGTGCGTGTATATATAAGATTATTGTTTTTTGAGTTAATATTCAACTTAATCTCTAAAATATCTAAGATTTTGATTTATTCAATTTAGTCTAAAATTTAACATTTGTATTTTACGTTAGTCCTTAACCTTATTTTTATTATAAAATAATTAATGGCCTGTTAAAATGAGATGAAAGCGACCACATTAAATTCTCTAACGGTATCTAATAATGTGTTAATTAAAATTTTTATCTCAATTTATTTTTTAAGAAGTCTTGAAAATTCTAATCCTAGTTTCACTTAAGAGTTTTAAAATTTTTTTAAGAAATAAATTGAATTAAAAAGTTTCAATTATCACAATTAAAAAGTCCAGTGTAACAGTGTTAGTCTATTTCAGTACGTAGTTAATAGTTTTGCGATAAAAACAGGATTCGAGACTAACGCGAGTCACACTAATACCAAGTTAGAGAACCAAATTAATTAAATTTAAACTTAGGATTATATTAAAGTGCAAATATAATTTTAAAGACTAATTTAAATATTAGTTTTTATTTTTTAAAATAATATAATTTAATTATTTATGTACACAAACCGAATTAATTTTTTAACAGAACAAATTTCAAATAATATGATAGTATACTTAATCGAAGTTGCGACTTGTGAGATCAATTGAATATCTGAAGCACTAAATTTGTTAAGCGTCCACTAAACTTTGATTTGCTTTATGTTAAAGACCCATGCAGAACAATGTCTTTCTTTCCGTAATGAAATTTTGAATAGGTGTTTTCTACGTTTAGCTATTGTCCATTTGTTTGAATTTATTTGGCTTAATCTATGCGACCCCGCCATTCAATAATCAATACATTAGCTTTATTCAATTACACTAACTTATAATATATTTCTTTATATTTCAAGTGGACGAACCAGACTTGCCCCCTTCTTCTTCTTAGTGCATGAGTGCCTCACGCTCCCCACAATGATTATTTACATTAAATTCTATTATTTGGGTTTCCAAAGAGTAAATTATCATTTTTATTTATAAAAGTTCAACAAATTTATTCATAGATAAACAAATTAATTTTGTATTTATAAAAAATAAATGAAAAAGTATAGATAGACAATGAAAATACTAAACAATGTGAATAATTGATATATCGGATGTTCAACTCACGTGTGAATGGTTATCCTAATATTAAGATTTAGATGGATAATTTAGGGGTGTAGTATGTTTTTACTTTATTGGGCCAATTTTAGAATCTATTATTTACATTATTCATAAAAACTATTGTCTACCTAACAAAGTCTAAAATAAAAATATTATTACTTTTACTTATAAAAATTTAGAATACTAATAAATTTATTTATTAAAAAAATTTAACATTTAAATATGCGAAAATGAAAGAATTAATTTACTCATATCTAAGAATATAAATTTATTGATACTTCTTATTAATTAAATCAACGGCAATGTGTTTCCTAGTGACTTAAAATCTATTAATACTTAATTAAAAGAAGTCAAATAAAAATTTTAATATTAAATTTTGATAATGATAAAAACTCTTACTATAATGCATGTTTCTATAAATTTAATGTTATCTTGTTTCAGCTAGTAGTGACGTTTTGTGGTTGTTGGTTGCATATTGGTGAATAGAAAATATGGATGTGCTTTATTGCCTAATAATAATAATAAAATAAAGATTACGTAAAGAAGCAGGTGCCCAACCTGGGCATGGACATTGAAAGGGTATGGATCTTCCACCTATAAAAACTTTTGCTATGTGTAGTACGTGTCCAATTTAGGGATGCGGATGCCGTAACCTATGCTGTAGCTCAATATCTATTATTTATTATTAAAATCAATTTTTTAATTAATAACTTAATTTATATAGAGACACCAAAAAACTTAATTTATATACTATATATTTAAAGGTATTTTATTTATTTAATTTGATTAAGATAAATATTAAATTATTTAATATTTTATTTCATTATATTAATAATAATTAATTAAGTATATTTATTATTTAATTTGACTGAAATAAATAAATTAATTATATTTTAATTTATATTAATTTTTTGTTTTATATGTTTTAATTAATAATTTTTAAAAATATTATAATTAATTATTTATTTAATTTGATTAAAATAAATATTAAATTATTTAATATTTTATTTAACCATATTAATTATAACTAATTAGTTATATTAAGGGTTAAGTATAATTTTAATCCCTAAGTTATAAGTCGAAAATTTTTTTCGTCCCCAACTTTTTTTTACATACAAAATCGTCCTTAAGGTTAAGTTTTAAAACTGTCCTTCAAACTAAAATATCATTCTCTTTCTTCACCAACATATTCATTTTTTATTCTTTTTTTTCTTCTCCGTCACAGCAATATCTCTTCTTCTTTTTCTTTTTTGTCGTCACAGAATCATGAACAACAACAATAAACCAGAAAAAAAAGAAAAGAACAAAAACAATTCATTTCAACTAGTGGCAACGGCAGAAGAGAAGAAGAAAAGAGAAACCATCACCATCTCTCTCAACTCCAAAGAATAACAATAAAGAAAGAAATTTTCAATACCATTTACTCTAAGCATTCTCATTTCCTTTTCCCATTTTCCTTCTCTATTCAAAATTAGAAGAAACAGAAGTAGAACAATAATGAAATCAAAATAAAATCAGAATCAATGTAATTAATAAAATCAACAAATCAACAATGTAATTAACCAAAGAAACAGAAGTAGAGTCAACAATGTAGTTAACAAAATCAATAAATTAGAAGTAGAATTGGAATCCTAGGGAGGAATAGTGACAGGCGAGGAGAAGCGATGACTGGCGAGGAACAGCGGCATCAGCATCGTTCTCAAATTCCATCAACGCCTCTCTCAAAGCAGCGGCGCGGATGCAAAGCAGCGGCGAGGAGCAGAGTAGTGGTGACATGCGAGGAGGAAGAGGAGCACGACGACGCGGTGAGCTAGCAAGGAGGAGGAGCAGAACAGCGACGTGGCGAGCTTGCGAGGAGGAGCAAAATGGCGATGCGACAGACGTCTTTCCTCGCCAATCTGCTAGCGTCGACGTCCGTCCTCTCCATCACAAGCAGCGTCGCCACCTTCCCTTCCCCCTTCTTCCCCCCTCCGATTCTCTTTCTCCCTCTCATCGTTCTCTTTCTGTTTTTTTCCTTTTTATTTTATTTTATAATTTTTTATTTAGGGGTATTTTAGTCACAAATATAAGATTTAAATAAAAACGACGATTGTAAAACAAAGTTAAACCTTAGCGAAGATTTTGTATGAAAAAAAGGATGCGGATGAAAAAAATTTTCGGCTTATACTTTAGAGACCAAAATCGTACTTAACCCTTATATTAATTATATAATTTGACTAAAATAAATGAATTAATTTTGTTTTAATTTGCATTAATTTTTTGGTCTAGGTAGATTTTAACAAAAATAATTTTTTATAATAGTTTATTTTTCTATGATAATAAAGAAGGTAATTCAATTATAAATTTTATCTTATATTAGTTTGTACTTGTTCAAATCAATTTTAATATAAGAATAAAATGGTTTGAAAATTAGTTTAATTATTCTATTAGTTTTTATAGTTTTACCAAATTTGTAATTAAGTCTTTATACTTTTTTTCCCTTTCAACTGAGTTTTTACAGTATTTTTAATTTTGTAATTAGGTCTTTAGCAGTGTAAAAAATATTAGAGTTAACAAAATATTTTTCTGTAAATTAAAAGTATCAACAATTAGAAACCTAATTAGATCTTTGATCACATATTTTTTTGGAAGGAATATTCTATTATTTTTTTAACGTTTTTGACATAAAAAAGATCTAATTACAAAATTAAAATTTGTGTAGGGATCCAATTAAAAGAAAAAAATTATAAGAACCTAATTATAAATTTAGTAAAATTATAATGACTAATAGAGTAGTTAAATCTTAAAAATTTTACTCATAAATTATAAAAAAATATCTACAAATTTAACCACTAATATTATTTAAACAGAAATATTTGAAAAGATAATATTCTAATATAAATATTTTAATTTAATTGCATACTATATATTACTATTAATGAGTAATTGCTAGCATACTTTGAAAACAAATAATATTATTACTCATTAATTTTATTATTTTTAATATTAAAAATAGTTAAACTTTAAATTTAATAAACTTTATAAAATTTTTATAACAAAAATTACTATGCATATTTTCCTTTAAAAAGATAAAAAAAACATTTTATATATTTTTATATATTATCTCGTCAAGACACAAGTACATATATTAGTAAGGTATAAAAAACAAAACAAAAAAAATTATTTTATAATGAGATGACATATCTTGAGATTTGTACACGAAACACGTAATAAAAAATTTTAGATGTAATACAAGTACTGATGTTTATAAATAGCACATCAAATGGATATACAAAATAGAGAAATATTATAAGGATATTAGAATTTATTATTTTTTGTTATTATTTTTAGTCTATTAATTTAATAATATATTTTAATTCATATTTTTTAATATTAATAACTAATTAATAATCGAAAATAATAAATTTTGATGATTCTTTAATATTTATTTACAATAAATTAGTTTTTGCTATTTATTTTTTTAGGAATATTAGAATAAAATACCTCATTTAAATTAAAAATGTTACTAAATTAATTATCACATATTTATGTATATTTATATGTATTCTGAAATTATTTGAAATAAAAATGAGAAAATTCGGTTGGATGATGTGGCCCAAATGCCTGCAATGATTTTTATATCCAATCTTTGAGTGGCAGTTGTGAAGTACCTATATGAAACCCCAAGTTAGCAAGATTTTTTAGCATAATGTAATTTGTTCTACAGGTGAATAATATTCAAATCGAATAGTTATAGCTCGTTCTTACAATAATCTCTTTCAAAAGATTTCAAATATGATGTGCTGTACTTCGGTCATTTTGGAATAAGAAAAGTGGATATTTGCACAAGATACTTCGATGCTCAAGCCAGTATATAAAAGTAAAATATTTTAGATAAGGTAAAAGATGAATTTTTTTCTCATATATGTTTTGCTTGTATCTTTGCTATTTTATAAGTAAAGTATGTTTATTACCGTTTAGAGATTACAAACATATTAATAGTGAATCAATGTGTTTAGTTAAATGATTAAGTAACATATCAATTACTATGGCCGAGTTATAATGTATATTCTGTTGAACTACATGCTAGTTCGAGTTATAACTTTATAACAAATATATCATCCAAACTTGATCTAACGTTTTAATAAAGCAGATTGAACTTTTAAAAATTTTTGGATTATAACTATGTTGATGTAGATGTGGAGCTTCCAAACTCAACTTACTTTATTAAAAATAAATAAAGTTATTGAAGTGTTGCATTTATTGTGACGGTTGGAAATATGACTTTTACATTTCCTTCTTCCAAAAAGATCTCCACCGTTAATTTAAAATAATTGATAATAACATCTTTGATGATGTTTTGAGAAATATGTACAGTTTTTGTTAAAAAATGATAAAGTTATCTTTAACATTGGGAGTTTTGTAAATTGTAGAGATTAAATATAAGAATATCAAAGATTGTGAATTAAAAGCTTTGGTTCATAAAAAAAATATAAGTAGTAGAAGTTAGAATCACACTTTTCTCTTTCTTTTTGTTTGCATGTGTGTGGTTTTAGTATTAAAAGAAAATGGGTAAATAAAAAAATTATAGTGATAAAGGTGAGGAAATGGAGTCATATTTCTGGGTAGATGAGGATGTAAAAAAGCGAAATTCACTATTCGTTGATAAAGAGACTGTAGCGAGACTGGATTTGACTAGGACTATGAGAGGGGTTTGCACTTTGCAGGTTAAAGTTGAGTTGCTTTCATGTGGTAATGACGATCGTATATATCACAGTAGGCAAGATTTTAAGTTTTTCTATATGTATAATTGTGTTCTGCATGAGTTGATGGTAAAATTATCTTTTTCAGACTTTGAGTGTACCGTATTGCTACAATTGAACTATTCTCCCTCCCAACTTTATCCTACTGAGTGGGCATTTTAAAGATGCTTTGAGATTTTGATGAATTTTTTGGAGATGGGCTCTCAATTACAGTCATCTTTTCATATTTCAAGTAAAAGGTGTTTAAAAAGGAGTATGGGTAAATTTGAATAGTTTTTTAAGTTGGACGGTATTCAAGTTGTATAAATCCTCTTTTAAGGATTTCAAGGAGATATATTTGAAAGTGAGTACCCTAAAGAAATACTTTTCCTTTTATATGGAAGAGAATCTCAGTAAAAGATTTCTCCTATTTTGGTGTTCTAAGCCGTATTAAACACTGAGTCTGGAGTTTATTTCAAAGTTGGATGGAAAGAATTTGGACTTTTTGGTTGAAAAGATTGAAAAAAATTATTGTCTATTTCTGAGTTGCTTCCATAAATAGAAAATAAAAGTGCTATTATTCGTTATTTAAGTGAGGTGTTATGATATTAATACCATGTGTTTGCTGTTCATAAGCTTGATTTGCAAATTTAATGATTGTAGTTTTGGTTTTGCTTATTTTGCAGGTGAAAAATACCCAAAGATAACAACAGCAAGCCTTCAAGCTCATATGAAAAAAGAAAAATGCTAAAAAGGAAGGTTTGTCTTCCATTTTTAGAATATTAACCTGAGGTGTACAGAACTACCTGCTCCTTCTATAGAGAACATAGTTCGGTATGTACCCTTATGTGCAGAATTAATGATGCTGCTACTAACAAATCCTCCAAAGATACAATTAATCACACCTCGTGGTTTAGTAGGTTGATTAATGACACTTTTATCTTTATCTTTTGAATATTGTCTTGCAGAGGAATAGCTGGTAGAATGCCCTGTTCTTTTTTGAATGTGACCATCAATGTACCTATTCCAAATGATCCTGTCGAGCTAGTCGCTCCAGTAAATTCTTGGCCACCATGCATTCATCAGTAGGATGACTATATTTCTGATGAAAAACACAATATCTTGTCTTGTCTACATTTTTCATATCTTGATAAGTACCTGCCTTCCATAGAAGTTTGATAAGCTTAACATTTAAAATTTCTTTAATAATTTCTTCTCGCTTAATGTTGAACTATGTGTAAGAGTCATATCGAGGTGTAAGTCGAAAATGTTTTTTAGCATCCCGAGCTTTATCATTATCTTTGTTAATGCTTCCCTTCTTTAGACGCCGAGTTTGTCTAAGTTCTCCAATTTTCATCCGACCTTTTTCCTTGTCACGAAATTCAGCAAGAGTCTTCAGCTTTGCAACAGCAATAGTCTCTTGAAACATTTTTTATCGAAATTCGCTCTTTATTGCATGAAGATGTATTTCTTTTCAGACCCGACTCTAAATATGTGACGAAAGTATTTTTTAGACTCTAATCCAATCTTAGACTCGATGAAATTTATACACATTTGGGCCACAATTATATCAGATAAAAATCGAATCTTTAATAATAATTTGTAAAAAGAGATAAAAATTTACTTGTTATTGATTACGAAGAAGCTAGTAGTCAATGTTAAACTTGAATCTCTTTATGAATCATAATTTCATATATCTTTGTATCTCTTTTATAGTTTCATAATTTTTATTAAAAATAAATGGATTAATTTATAATTAATATTATATAATATTAGTTAGAAAATACAAGTTCTAGACAAAATGTATTATCTTCTTGAATGCTAATATGAGAGAATTTCTAAATCTCCAAAAATTATTTTATATGATAAAATTCACTTAGAAAAATATAATAAGTACTAACCAAATTCTAAAATTAAAGCATAATCACGAATCAATACTAAGAGCATCTTCAATACTAGTTCTAATTTTATTTTATTTTAGGTCCTACAAGAATTTTTATGGGACCATATGTTATAAATAGTAATTTAAAACTAAAAGTGAAATTTATTCCTCCAATGCTTAGTATTAGTCCGATTAGAATTTTATGTTATTATAAATTATTTCATCAACATAATTATACGAGTGGCAAAATTTTATTGATTCTCCATCAAGGTGATATTGTATCTCTAAGGTGATACCGGTTTTATTTCATAAATCAACTCCAATACAGATTTTAATTCTAAGGGCTTGTTTGGACGTCATTCTCGAAAAAGGTCTTTTACAAAAGTAAAAGTGATTTTATATTTGGATGTGTCATATAAAAAGATCTTTTTATCTATTAATTATGTTTGAGTAAAATAAGATAAAAATACTTTTTTGATCATTTATTATGTGAAAAATATCTTTTTTTAAGGAAAAAAATCTTTTAAAAACAAATGTAAATTGTAATTTCTCAAAAAAGACGTTTTTTTTAATTTTTCTAATGTTTTTACTTTTACTATTAGAAATTTGGCAAACACACTAAAAAATAAATAAAAAATCATTTTTCGTTAAAAAAGGTATTTTTTTATCGATTTAATGGCGCCCAAACAAGCACTAAATCAATTTACTTCTTGAAATTATCAAAAGTAATACTCTAAAAATACTCAATTGAAGATGCTCTAATAAGAACACCAAATATTTAAGTCACACACAAATAACACAAAATACTATACATTAGTCTAAAGTCTTATATTTTCTAAACACAAAACATTAATTTTGGAAGGACAATTATATGGTACAGATTGAGGCATACAGATTGAAGGAGAGGCTAACAAGTGTCGAGGATGGTGGATGCAGGGAACAGGCTTGGCAGAGCCCTGCAAGCTTGCCTGCCATGGTTGTTGAAGGGGTAGCCAGCTCATGGAATAAAGCCATGTGGAGCCAATGTCTGGTAGGTGGGTTGGACCTTTGATTTCTTTTTTTGGTTTTGGTCTTCAGTGCTGGACTTGTTTAACATATTTGGGCTAATGCTTGGTGTAGGCTTCTTCATTTTGTAATGGGGTCATGTTCTTTTTTTCTGCAGGTCCAAAGCATAGCAAAGAAGAGAAGGATCTGGAAGAAAAGAACCACAAGTACAACATGCTTATGCTATTGCGATAAGAAGAGATCCACATCCAACACCACTGTATCCAACACCAAGATAGGGTTCTAAATACGGCTGATCATCGTCAACTCTGCTACTGGTTGTTAGGTTTATGTCCGTCTATTGAGAGAAACACAAATATAAACCTAAAGGACGACATGTCCTTCTCTTTCCCCGATGCATCGGATCAGAGCAGGGTCAAGGTGATGTGGTGGTTGACATCTCGATCGGGTCTTCGAGGCGGCGCAGCTTGGCGACATCGCCTCAACATCTCCAGAGGATCTTGGTGCTCGGATGTCGCTGGTGGAGACACCTGTTCGGGGTTAAGGTTAAGGAATCAAATCTTGACGCCATACCTCATCACGAGCCGGAGGTAAGAGCTGCGATGGTTGAGTGGCGGCAGTGATCGATGGCGGATACGTTGTGCGGTAGCTTCATCGTAACAGGACGAGGAGATGGGGATTGGGTTCGGCTGGCTGGGTGTCAAATCCAGTAGGATTCTTTCGACCGAACCATACACCGAAAAGCACAACAGCGGTTGAGCCAAGAAGGTTGTGGTTACAGGTTCAAATGACAAAAATGCTAATTCCACCACTCAACACAATTAGTCCCAGGGTCGTCGATCCCTTGTTTCCTGTCACAGGATCCGTTGTTTTGTTGGTAAATCAGATATATTAGGTTGTGCATATGATGGTAAGTTGTTGTTGGATCATCGATTAAACTGCAAAGTCATTATATTCGGTTGTGCATATGATATTATCTTGTTGCAGCATGGCTGTTAATGTATATAATTTCCTTGATGAATGTTGTATTCAGTGTTTTATAGCTGCCGTGTCTATTTGGGATTTCAGATTATGTTGATGAAGCAATGTTGAATCCGAGAAATAAGTCAGTGGGATTCGTTGGGTTCGTGGAAGGGCTCGTTTTCCAATTGTTTCCAAAGTATAGTATTATCTCTAACCTTTAATGTTAGTACTTTTGTTGTTGGGTGGAGTATTGTCGTGCAACATACATGTTGGTTGTTGAAATTGGCAACCATGGGGTTGCCGTTGTCATGTTGATGGTTGACGTTGTAGTGACAGTTTTCACCGGAAACAGGCTGTGTGATTTGTGTGAATACAAATTGTTGAGTTGTTGCTTTCCGTGGCACTTGAAGGCCGAAAAAAGGTGGAAACTAATGGGCTATGGAAGCGAGACTTGAAAACAGCAGTCTTCCAACTTAAGATGGAGCTGGTGTAAGAGATGTAAGTCCTTTTAGCCATTGACGTGTTTTATTTAGTAGAAAATTCTACTTCAGTCGAATTGTATTAACATTCGCATTAACATGACAGGTGGAAGATTCAGGTTGGGATGAATTTGAAAATGATGTGTATGAGACTTCTGATGCACCAGCTATTCAGTCAAGCAACTCAGATCCCGAACCTCCTGCAACCAACAAAGCTGCTGATGAAAGTTAGACAAAGTAGTGAAGAGGTCTTTGTGAATGATGAGTGTTATTCGGCTTGGGTTTTGTCTTCATGTTCATCAGGTATGCTGTAAGTGATTGTCTGTTATAGTTGGAGTATCGTATGCTGACAACTGTTGTAACGAAACACCATGACAGTTAATTCCGTTATTTGTGCTAATTATACACTGGGTAGGATTAGTGTAGTTTGAACTTTGTTCTTAGTCTTGTCATTATGTTCCTGTTTCTGTCGGTGTCAAGATGAATTGGCGTTATAAGAACCTGATTTTTTATTTTTCCAAGTTAAAATCGTAACAAAGTTACTAGCGGGCCAGATTACTGGATAACTGTGCCTCTTGTGTGTCTTCAGTGAAGGTTGATTAGTCTGTTTTTTGGATAAATGTGACTGTTATAACTAACCGAAGGAATGTTTTTGGGTCTAGCTTTTCAGGCGCCACTACTGCTACCGCATCCTGCTGTGTTATTCATACGTAGCGCGAGGTTTGGTGAGCACCCCCAGAGAAACGATGCTAAGAGCAGGTTAGCGTCGAGTTGCAGACCGCTGGTTTTTGGCACAACGCCTTCTTCCATGGTCCCACTCCTCTTGAGACGGTTCGTATTACTATAATGATAGTTGCGTATGACGTTATTACCAATGTGAATATTTATTTTCATATGGCATTTTATTTAATAGTGACTTGATAGAGATTGACATAATGACCCAGATCCTGCTATGAGTTTGAATCATTCCCGTTGAAAATATAATGTCGAACAATTTCTTGAGGGAATTCAGTGTAATAGTTTTTTATGTTATCGTCCTTCGTGGCCGGTAATAATTAATTTAGTGGGTGTCGCCGATAACAACAAGTAGCCTGAATTGAAGTCTGAAATTCAAATTGTAAAAGACTGTTAAACCCGATATCGTTGGAGGTACTAGCCGGTGATGGAAAAAAGGTAAAACTGAGCAACAATATAGATGTTAGTGTTTATTTGAATGAAGGTTGGTATAGATTTGTTGACTTCTTGGGGTTAAGGATGGGTATTTTGTTATTTTTTTGTGTAGTGGTAAATCTAGATTAAATTCGTTGTGATTCATTCGAGTGACTCGATGATTGATTATTCTAGTTTGATAAATTTCCATCATGACTACCAGCATGTGAGAAATGATTTTCCGAATCATATGTGGGTGGTAGTTATGAAAACTTCTCAAACTTGAGTAATCAATCTCTGAAGCACTCAACCGGATCACCATGAATTCGAAATTGGATTCAGCATTATACTTAAAAACCACAAAATATCCATGCTTTAATCCTAAGAATTCAGGAACCCTGTACCAACATTCATTCAACCAAACACTATCTTCTTTGTTGCTCGTTTTCACTTTTATTCCATCACCAGTTGGTAGCTCCAACGATATTAGATTTGATAGTCCTTCCCAACTTTCTAAAAAAGAAAAGTCTTCAAAAGTCGGCTACATGCTCTCAATTAAAGTTTGACAACTGACATCGATAAGTGAGCTCGACAATATTCTTTGGTCTTTCTTCCGGAGAAATTTATCATTTTCAAGAGTAACGGGAATGCTTCAATTTTACACGGATGCTAGCCCTTACACACGTTTTCGTGAAGTACTTGTTAAATACAAATTTCCACGCAAGGAATAGATAATGATTAAATTAACACATTTTCATCTCCATCCATGAAGAGGAGGCGGACAGGGAAGAAGATGAGGTTGGGTACACAAGTTTGGTTAAGGCAGAAGGTGAACACGAATACTACCAAATTGCGTACAATTAGTAGCCCGTGCAGCGTTACAGATGCACTATTGCAGTGTGATCGATACTTTCAAAGGGGGGTGACGTAGATCGGGTGTCTGCGAAGTCAACAAGTTCATTTTCCCGCAGGCTTACCCAGTGGCTAGGTAAGAAATGTGCATAGGCATATTTGTTTGTCTTCAACTTTTCCTAACGGTGTTCCGGTCCATGGTTGATGCGTCTTACATTGTTTACGGTAGATCCGAGGTTTAAATATGTTTGTATGCTAACTCAGTGCCCAGACACCATCACAATTGGTGGATGCATACGGACTGTTCTTAATGGTACGCTGGCTGCACAGCCTCTTCCACAGGTATGCAGCTGAATTGTTAAGACCATCATATTACATGCGTGTCTCATCTGTGCAATTACCTAAATCCTCTGCATAAACAACTTGTTAGGTGGTTATTCGGTTCATCATTCCAAATCTAGCTGGGGTGACATGTGTTTGCGTCATGTCAGGTGGAAGGATTTAGGTTAAATGTTTCTTCGGTACAAATTGAGGCTATACGGGATCATACCTTTCTGAAATTAAATCCGGAACATCATATGGGTAATGCTTGGACTCGGATGGTTCATCATAGAAGTTTATGCTCTATATTGTAGCAAGTTTATATGTGTATGGGGGGACATGCATTAAATTTCGAGGTCTTGTTGGCTCTGTAGTTTACAATATGTGTTGGTTAGGAGTTAGGATGACGATGTCATCCGCACGCAATATAACGACAAAATGAGTGCTGGAAGACAGTTTGTACGGTTGCGTTCAGTAAATAATGTATTTATGTTGACATTTCTAGGTTGCCATTCACCGGGTTATTTCCATTTTTCTGTAGTTGTTACTTACTGATTGTGAGTCTAACCATGTAATACTGTCTCCAAACTACACAGGTCGTCGGTTGATCGATGTCGCTCCGCTTGCCGAGGTGCCAGTTTGTTAGATAATACTGGCCCTGTAAAAGAGTTGGAGTCCATCGGGTGATGCAGGATGTGTTACGAAAGAGGGACTGCGTGGAACGGAATTATCCGTCGCCCACAGATGAACAACTGGTGGGAGGAATTCATAGGCCATATCTGGGTGCTCAATTGAAGGCTATCTGCATATGAAGTGCTGAACATGTATTGGATGTAGGAAATGATTATTGTTTCGTAATAAGATTTCGATCGAAGTGACACTCTTACTTGTAACCAACTTTACACTAGTTGTTGATTTATTTTAAACACAGTTTTTTATTTTACCCAATCAGCCGTATGAAGCACGATTAATTAAGTCCTACGATAATAAATTCATTATATTCGGATGCCTTCTACCATGTAACACGCTTCTGCGAATTCTGTTGCACACGATATTCTTATCGAACTTTTCACTTAGAATCCCCATATTACTCATTACTCCACACGGTTACGGATACTGACTCAGCAGTCGCTGTGAGTGGTGTCGTGTATGGGATACATTTTTGTATGTGTTCTTTCTCATAGACGTTGGCTTTGCTTCGTCCTGTTCATACAATAATGTCCTCGTAAAGGAATATTTGTACAGTGCTGCGAATCATAATGAGACACCGGTAATACTTATTTTGAGTTCATATGGGATGATAACACAATAACGTCCACATAAATTATTATTTGTTCAGTGCTGCGAATCATAATGAGACATGGGTAACATTTATTTTGAGTTCAGATGGGATGATAACGTAGTCGCAAAATTATAAATATTAAGTTGAATAAATTAACTTTAGTTATTGCCTCTCTATTATTATCATAGAATTTAGAATTTTTACATTAGTTAAATATTAACAAAAAATAATTAATTTTATTGGTCATTGATGGTGTAACATTAATCATATATATTAGCATTATCATTTGTGTCTATATTTAATTATACAATTTAAATATCTATCAGCCCTTGAAATCTCGAATAACATACAACTACAACAAAAGAGAACTAAAATGATATGATATGTTATTCGTATTATTATAGAAATTAAAAGACAACGTAAGTGATGAAAATTAAACAATACATACGTACACTTGGATAGCATATATATAACACCATTATTTAAAATTCTAGCTTAGCATATACGTAAGTAAATTACAATTGTATTGTACGTGCGTTTATACAAGGACACTACAGATCAGGGGAACAAAAACAGGTTTTACAAGATTGGGGGCAAGAATATTTATGCAAATCATCACACATGCACATATTATTCACAAGTTGACCATTATCTGGCTCCAAACAATCACAACTTTCGCAAGATGAATGGCAGGAACGACCCATATCTAAACACTTGCAAAGAAACTCATCTTGTGATAGAGGGTAATGATTTGTAGCATCATTATTGAACATTGGTGTTGTGGTGATCATCTTTGGATTAAGCTGCTTTTGGGAGCGACCAGCATCAATAATATTTACTAAACATCCCATAATCATGAGGAAAAAGAAAACAATTACCTTCACCAACATGTTGCCTAGCTTGTTCTTTTATTATTATTGGTTAACTCGATCAGGGGTTCTCTCTGATTTATAATGTTTTATTTTAGCTTATTGGACACGCGAAGAGTTAAATAACACTATTCATTGCTCGAATTATTGAAGGGGTAAGCTAAAAAGATATATATACATGTTCATTTGAATTGAAGGGGAAAATTCAAAAAAATAAAATAAACCAATGTGAAAGAAACGTGCAAACAAAATATTTATAAAGGTTTTTCTTTTATCTTGCCTATAAGTTTTGCTATTTGAAGATCAAAGGTTGTGAAGATTTTAATTAACTCTAAAAAATTTTGAGGTGATTGTTATGATACCTAAAAAGTTATGTCTAAATTATTAAAAAATAAAAAATTATATTTAATTTAAAAAGTTTAAAAGTAGACAATTTTTAAAAATTTAAAATTTGTTAATAAAAAGTAAATTTGAGAAAAATTAGGCACCAACTCATAAGCACTATAGAATTTACAAAACTTCAATTCTCACCTTCAATTATCTCCTATTTGCTTATGTTTTTAGGAGAAGTTATTTCTTGACATGGTTCAAGAACTTTAATGACCGAAAGGTCTGAAATTCGATTCTTGTTAGACATTAAAGAGAAAAAGAATTTTGACAAAAGGCAAAAATAAAAAAAATTATAAAAAATTTATGCAAATCTATAAAAACTCTTGCATGTGGGACGTATTAGAGATATATATAATCATTCATATACCCTCTTCTATATCTATTTAACCTTTTAGAATAAGTCGTTTCATGACACATTCTTCGGATGTTCTGATTTGGATATAATTTGCTTTAATTTCTTAAAAATAAGTACAATACTTTTATTGTTATTTTTAATATTACTATTCACTACAAGAAAAGTGATGATTACCATCGGTTTTATCGGCATATTTAGCATAAAAAATTGTTGTCATTATTGGTGGATTTTTCAACAGTTGTAATACTAAATTTGTCATGCAATAGAAACTAGTGACATGAAAAAAGAATTAATGGGAGCATATTTTACCGACAAAAAAATCCAACAATAAGACACTATTAAATGAAGCACATCGTTTTGGTCATGACCTAATCACTACCGTTAGATTTTTCTGCCGGTAAATGTAACAGTAAAATTCACTTTTATTCGAATTTGGGAATCCTTCCCCCTTTTTTACAACATCATCAACCTCCCTTCTCTCCCCTTTTTCTTTGTCTCTTGTCGTCAGCCCCACCCTCTCCACCATTCACCACCGATTCATCGTCGCCGATCTCTTTCCACGACCACACAAAAAATTCATTGATCACTGTCGAATTTTGCGTGAATTTGTATAATATTTTTTTGGCCAAAATGTAACACCATACCACACAAAACTTTACGCCTAGGGCGTAAATCAAAGGGGGTGAGGCATTACGACCTCTAAAAGGAAAATACATATATAGATATATTGAACAAGGGAATTAACAAGGAGCCTTAAAGAAAAATTAAATGAAATACAAACAGAACAGCGCAACACTCACGATCGGATAAATGTGGAAGGGTAGGTAAGATCGAGCGGATAAGATAATGTATATATAAGATTAGCGTTCCAAAGATACAAATAACAAGCTCCAGGCCCGACTTACGAAGCAAAGGCCGGCCAAAGTATACATATACATATATATATATGCATATGAAAAATGATAACATATATATAGAATGAGAATTTGAGGTTCTCAGCATGATCATGGTGCCCACATAAATAATATATAAGGTCCCAGAAAAGCCAGAGGAACCTTAGAACTCGAACATTCAGATTTAAACTTAAAGAATAAGCTAAACCAGATCTAGGGTATATAATCTAAGGTTTTAAAGTTTTAAAATCAAATTCTAACTTAACCATTCATATCCTGCTTCCTTCAGCCTTCCGAAACACCGGTGGAACTACCCTCATCACACCTCTGCCAAATGAGCACTACAAAAAAATAAGTTTTCTGCCACACTTTTAAACCGTGCCAAAAAGTGCAAAAAAGCGTGCCGATAGCTTTTCGCCACGCTTTTTGAGATATCGGCACGCTTTTGAAAGGATCACATCCGCGAGCATGCCGGTTGCTCTATCGCCATGTTTTTGTGGATCTATCAGCACGCTTTTTTTGTTGGCACGCTTCTAACTCTTGTCACGCTTAAAAAGCGTGGCCATAGGTCTTAACCTATAGCTACGCTTGAGAAGCGTACCGAAAAGTGCACATATCGCCACGCTTTTAAAGAGTCCCAGAATGTTTTGGGTACTCTTTAAAAGCGTGCCGATAAGGGGAGATATGGTTACACTTTTTAAACGTGCCAATAGGGTAAACATATGGCTATGCTCCAAAAGCATGGCTATTTATAAATACAAAAAGATATATGGGTACACTTAGAAAACGTGCCAATAGATGAGGATATGGGTATGCTTTTAAAGCGTGTCAGTTTCCAAGTTATGGCCACACTTATTAAGCATGCCTGTTGAGCCCAAAATTAAGATATAGCCACCCTTTTTAAGCGTAGCCATAAGTTTGGTAAGAATTTTTTTTCATTAATCTTCCTAATATTTCATGCAAAATTCATATATAATTTTAAAATCATAGACCAAAATAATTATATATATTGACCTAATCCAACATATATATAAACTTCCTCATAAAAAAAAGACATACATATAAAATTTGTCACCACAAAAGTAGACTTTGATGACAAAGTACCAAAAAGTAAAGTTATAACAAGTAAATAAGAATTACAATTCCAACAAGTGTCACATATCTACTTCTTTTATATACTTACTCTACAAACAGATGTAGTAGTAATTGCATTTAACTGAGTTACTCTGGCTAACACAGAAATCAGACCCTACATGATACATAGTACTTACTCTACAAAGTAAAATACAAATAAGGAAGAGGTATTCTTTGCAATCTACAAACCAACAAACTGTAGTACTAGCATACAGAGACCTCAATATTCAAAGAGGCAATTGCTCTTAAGTGAAGGTAAATTTTAATACAATTGGGCATGGTGTTGATGAAGCTTAATTAATTAATTCCCAAGAACAATTATGTTAGAGAATTAGAGATTAAAACATATCCGAAAGTTTCTGCTGCTCCTGGGTCTAATAGTTATTCTAATTTCACAGTTCTAGTTCATCTTAAAGCTGTTACTGCTTTTACAACAGCTGCTGAAGCTGGGAATCAAAATGTCAGTAGAAATCATCCTAGCTTGACACAGAGGAAAAACACCCTAAGGTTGAGTGACACAACCACCACAGACAACTAAAACGAACGCGTTTTGTCTAACAGTCCATTTCGTGTGCATCCAAGAAGAGAATCTTGTGAATACAATTTAATCCAACATATAAAAAACAACCGATTCATACCTTCCACGACGACCGAGCTCGAACAATAGTTACTTCCAACCAATTCGACAGCGGAAGCGTCCACCGCCAGACTGAGTCAACGCCGGATAAGAGGGAAACCCACAACGTCTTTTGCAACCATTTTCCAACCCTTAACCTCCACCGCCGTGTGACTTCAGTGTCTGATCCCTGTCCGTCAAACCTACGGCTCCATATTTGGGGATAGCATCTTCCTTTTGGCTTTGACCTCCATGGTTGCATCAGCACATGCGTCTCTGTTTTCCTCCTCCCATTCACAAAGCGGAAAAAAAGACCTCCATCCTTACATACCCAATCTACTTTTTTTTTTTTGTCAATTTCCAAATCAAACAACCCACCAACACATACCAATCCAAAAAAGAGTGGCTAACGGCTCAGCCAGTAGCTGCCATCTACCGGGAGACAAGCCCTGTAACAACGTAGCAACGTGTCAAACTCCTTTGCATTTAGGCAGAAAATCTATAAATATGTATCGCTTTTAATCTGTACCATAGATTGATCCATTTTGGAATATGTATCTTCAGACCGGGTGACCGAACTATAGCCTGGATTCGGTTGAAATATTCTTCCAAGAGTTTTTTTTAGTCAAACTCAGGTCACTTCGAATTGAATCAGACTATGTACATCCCTATTTTAAACTTCTAATATTTTGAACTCATATCATTATATCTTTAAACGAAGAATATATATTAATTTATTTATTTTTTATTTAAAAAATTAATCATCAAAATAATTAAATTTGTCGTAATAGAATAATCAAACTTATAATAAATTATTAATCAAATTTATTTATAATAGTATAATAATTTTTTTTATTGGATGTTAAATATATATTCGTATATGTAATAACGGATAATAATTTCTGTATATGTATTGATATTAGAAATATTGTATGTTCTATTATATATATTAAAATAATTAATATAAAATAAATGAAAACAAATAATTTATTTTTATTTAAAAAGTATACACAAAAAATAATATACACATCATCTATCTTATTATTTTTTATTTTAAATGCATTCATGTCGTCATTTGTCCAGAAAAAAAGAGATGTTCAGTCATCATGCGAATTTTTTTAACATTGAGATTGTCTACACATTAAATCCAATGATTAGTAAAAAGATTCTCCAATTGAATATGTTTTTATTTTTATATATTCGATTCTTAGACTTTTGCAATCATTTATTTTAGTATTTATTTTTGGCAGGTAGTGCCTCCGCAATAAGCACTGTGCACACAAGTAAATTCATTTTTCAATATTAAATTCCTGCAAATCTAATTAGCCCTTCAAAAATTTGAATTGGATACTTGATGAACAATTGAATATTGAGGTAATGCCTCAAACCTGATTATTATTCTCCATTCGGATTTTCACTTTTTCAACATTAGATATTACTAGTTAACACACTTTGAATTCTGAAATATCTAATTTGGAGACATATGATGATGTATAAGAAGGAAGGCAATTTTATGAGCAATTTTATCCGCTTATTTGTTTACATAAAACCAATCATAATACTCAAAATTTTTCTCATTTCTCATTCCTAAATTTGAAGGAAAGATGATATTTTAATTTTTTATTTTTTTGTAAAGTGACTCATTTCTAATTTTTCAAATGGCACATATTAAATTTGCTAACATCGGTAACAGATAGTTTTTTTTATTTTTTTGGGCTGAACCTGTTAATAAGCTCCAAACTAACCAGCACTTGTCCATTCACATCTAAATAATTACATTTTTGTAATAAATTAATTTCATTTTCATAACAAGTAGATATCGGCCTTGCTGAACTGGATTTAAAAATAATCTAAGTGGGCTGGGCTTGACTAGACAATGAAAATGATCAAAAGAAGACAATAAGAAATACTTAAATTACCCAAAACAGTCGACCAAAAAAATTACCAAAAACAAAACAAACTAAAATCTCTTATATTTTTAGCATCTACAAGGTTTTCAGAAGATGAACAATATTGTTTTTCAAAAATGCTATGTAGATAAAAAACATTATCAAAATTAGCCATTATGTAACCAATTTGGGTTGGTGGAGTGGTCAGCTCACTCGTCTGCTTAAGCAAGTGTCAGAGATTTGAATCATGCCATGTGTATGCAGCAACCTATTGGCCAGCGACAGACCCTTAAATGCCTGTCGAATCCATGATGTATAATTTAACCTGTTTTTAATATATATTTATATTTATACTAGTAGCTGATTTTAATTGCCGAAATTAATATACATCTAATATAATTGTTTTTTTTTTCAAAAAGGGGAAAATGGAAAACATTTAATGATGGACGGCTTTCATAAGCTTTGACTATGTCTATGTTTTCATGCCTTGCATCTCCTAAATCCAAGCATCTATTTGGGGTTAATTAATTCAAAGACACATAATGAAGATGAGAAAAACAGCTGGTACTTTGTTTTCAATTCCCAAGTTCTATTTTCCCATAGGACTTCCCAAAGCAATTAACCTCATAGAAAGAAAGTCCATGAAACAAATCGAAAAATTGATTTGTCATGGGAAGAAATGTCCCTAATGATAACCTCTCATCATTGATACACCATCCATTTTTGTATTTCTCATTTGTTCTTGCAGGATTAGCAGCCACCATTGCAATAATCACCTCTATGTGCAGCCTTGTTAGCTTTAGAAGAAAAAAACCAGACACTCTATCTGCCTCTGTTCCCTTAGAAACACTTGATCCAACCTCTACAACCTTAAATCAGGATCTGAATGACCCATCTCAGATAACAGAAACAAAAGATTGTAAGATAGAAGTAGCAGCAGAAGAAGAAGAAATCAAGGAGCTTCCTCTTCCACCAGCATTGCAGCAACCAAAGGACCCACCATCATTTCCATCACCCAACAAATTCAAAAGGGCCACCTCAGAACGAAAGACTCACAGCATGAGCATAAAAGTGAAGAGGACTTTGTCCGTGGCAAAAAATTGGGATCATCATCATCACAAAGAGGAGAAGGAGAAAGAGAAGGACAACATTAAAGGGAAGTTGAAGGTAGAGGATTCTATCTGGATGAAAACAATTATATTGGGTGAGAAGTGTAATACTGATGAAGTAGAGGATCCTATAATCTATGAGGGAAAAGGAAAGAGAATCGCTGCATACCACCCAAGGAATAGATCAACCATGTCTTCTCTTGATCTTGATACTGATGCATTCTGTATACCACAACCCAAAATCCAACAAGAAGAGACAAAATCTTAATCGTTGACCAATCAAACATTATATTCTTTTATTCTTTTCTTTCCTCGTCTTATTATTATTATTATGAGGTAGATAGTCCAAGAATCGATTCTGTTATTTTGTTAACGGGAACAAAAGGGATGGTATATCAAAATATACTCTCCAAAGATTTTGACCCTTATAAAAGTATATTTAGAAAAGAGTAAAACTAGGAACCAAAAGCATATCAACCAAAATCCAGCCAAATACCTTTGGATGAATTCAAAATCTCTACGAGTTAATATATATGGATGTTTCTTCTACTAAGTATCAGAATGTTTCTTTTTCATATTAAATGGATGTTCTTTTATGTATTTTTTGAATTTGTGTTTGTTGGAGGTGGATAGGCTAATGTGAGAGAAAAGAGGAAGGTTTTTATAGGTTTTAATTAGGTTTACTTAATTAATTTAAAATCGGCGCCGTCAATGATATCTAGTGTAACGATGAATTGTGCCACCAAATGGAAGAGAAAGTTTGATTCGGATTTGACCAAAGGAAAAATGAATTTTGGATCGGGCTTGCTGAAAGGGTTCCGTGATCCCAGGGGTGGTTATTGGGGATTTAAAACATATCAGTCAATAGAGATTTTATTCAAAACGGCAATTAATAACAAACATTAAAAATTAAATTAATTAATTTAATATTATTTTGTTTATCTTTTGGCTGATCCCCTTTTGGTTCCACATACTTTTCCTTTAGAAAATATATAAACGATGATGAACAAGGATATTGGCTAATCTGCATGCGAAAAGCCATAAAATAACTGTGTTAAAAAAGAAAATGTTACTGGCTTTCTTTGGAAATTCAGGTGCAGAAGTTAATACTTGAGAGCCGTTAAATGATTTGACTAATTTGATTAAATTTTCATCTAACGGCTCTCAGATATCAACTTTACGTGAAGTCGATTTCACCTAAATTTTCATCTTTTAATTATTTTTTAAAATTTCATAATTTTTAAATCATAAAAAATTTGTCAACAGATACAAATTTTTATATTTTGTTGGGTTATTGTTGTATATTGTCTATCAAATGCAGCAAAAAAATTAATGGATACACACAACTGAAAAATGAAAGAAAAAATTTAGATAATTCAAATAAGGTGAAAGGTCGGGTGTAGTTATTTTTGTTAAATTATTTAATAATTTAACTATTAACTTCACGTTAAACTAACTACATTTAAATTTTCATTTTCAAATTACAAGAAGTATGACTAATCTTTTTTTATTTTAAAACAAAGAGTTCAACATATTAAAATGGAGCAAATAGAATCAGCCAAACACAATAAACCAAAAATGAAAGAAAATAACATAATAACACAAAGAAATATCTCCATGTTATCTCTTAGCGATCAACAACAAAAGGAATTCATATCTCTCTGTTCGTTGCAACTAAACAAGGTCATGTTGATAATAT
Source organism: Arachis duranensis (assembly GCF_000817695.3). Classification (NCBI taxonomy): domain Eukaryota; kingdom Viridiplantae; phylum Streptophyta; class Magnoliopsida; order Fabales; family Fabaceae; genus Arachis; species Arachis duranensis. The sequence goes on from NC_029779.3 coordinate 16,421,397, forward strand.
TTTCTACATTTTTATTTTTGTTCTGAAATATTCTTCTATTCTTTTCTATTCAAATGTTTCAAATGAACGCATAGAAACACATTAATCACTGTTTTTTATCCTTCTTTTTACTCGATTCTTCTGTCCAACTTAAAAAATCGAACCCAAAAAAAACCACTATCAACCAAATACAAATATAGATATCCAAACACTCTACACTTGTGAAATAAATTTACAGTCAGAAAACAAGTAATGACTAACCTAATAAAAATATCAAATATCAAATATTTGGCAACCTTCTCTTTCAGTGACATGTTCACAGTACATGTAAACACATATTGTATGGATTTCAAGCTGACCAGACTAATGGGAGAACGAACTTTCTCGTTCCAAACTCATGGGATGGTGTTGACTTAAGAACCACCTTTTTGCAACCTTGTCATGTGAGGGAAAATATAAAAGAAGTAAATAACGACAAACTAAGACCAGAAGCAGCAGATGGAAATTGATGGAAGAAAAAACAGATGTCACGATATGCTGAAATAATTTTTCGAAAAAGAAAAATGTTTATTTGCTATGGTTGTGTAACAATCTTCTTGGAAAGTATATTTTTCTTTGTTGGAGTCCTAGGACAAAATGCATGGAGAAGGAGAATAGTATTAAGGGCATGACTGAGTTAGGAAACAATTTAATTAAGTTTTTTTTTTAAGATAGTTTAAATAATAAATAATTAAATTAAAAGTAGTTTATAAATAAGTTATTTTATATTTAAATTTTTTGTTTTAAAAGTGAGTTTCTAAAAAAATATCTTTTTTCGAATTATCTTTTTTCAAAAGATCTTATAGAAAAGTAAAAGTATTTGGGTGTCATTATTTTGATAAAAAAAAATCTTTTTTCAATTAAAAAATATATTTTTTTATTTTTTAGCGTGTTTGGTAAATTTTTAGTAATAAAAATAAAAACACTAAAAAAATAAAAAACATCTTTTTTAATAAGCTGTAATTTACATTTTTTTTAAAAATATTTTTTTCTTAAAAAAAATATTTTTCATATAATAAATAAACAAAAAAATACTTTTATATTGTTATACCCAAACATAATTGATAGATAAAAAGATCTTTTTGTATGAGATACCCAAACATAAAATTACTTTTACTTTTTCATAAGATCTTTTTAAAAAAAATAACTCGAAAAAAGATCTTTTCTTAAAAACTCACCCAAACAAGCTCTAATACTATTATTTTTCATAAGTCAAAAGTTAAAAAAAAAGTTACTTTTAAAATTTCTCAATGAACTTCAATGTTAAAATTCTTACTTTTAGTTAAATTCGCGAGTATAATTAAAAGAATACTGTTCTTTTAGTTTTTGTGATTTTTTAACTAAAATCAATTAAATTTTTGTGTTAGGCTAAATAGTAATCTTTTGATAGAACAAAAATTATAACTTGGAAAATAATTTTAGTTATTAAACCAGATATCAATTTATATATGTGTTTAATTTATTTTTTATTTATATTTTAATATATATTTTATAATTAATTTTTTGTGTGAACGTAACATAATTGAAGAAAAATAAAGTGCACCTTTTAATTATATAAATTTACATTTTAGGATTTTGATTTTTGTTAAGAGATATAAATAAATTTTTTGCTGAAATACAAATTAAATATTAAATTTTAATTTTTTTGATATATTTAAATATATTAAAAAATTTGAAACTTTTCTATATTGTCCTCATTCCTCACACTCTTTACCTAAATCTTTAATTTTTAAATGAAAAAAAGCATTGAACAAAATTTCTATATTTTTTCAGCGACAAGCTTAAGTTAAATTAATGAAAATAAATTATTTCAATATTTATAGTTGATAACAAATGATTGTATATTTTATTAATTAAAATTATTTATTTAAAAATTATTTTTAAAATTTTAAATAACAATAATATATAATAACAACAACTACCTATCATATATACTAGCTAGTACTAATTAAAAAAAAAATTAAAAACAGTAATAATAAATTATAACTCACTCTATTCTCACTTAAAAATTTTAGATTTGAATCTTACTCTTGACTTTAGTTTAAAAAAAATAATAGTTAAATTAGCGAATATAATTGTCCAATTAAAAACAAGTATTTTTGAAAAAAAAGTAATAACTAAGGTAGCATTTGTTTTCGGGGGCAGGACACGGAGACATAGACAACACTTGTTTAAAAAATGTTTGGAAGCAGAGACATGTACAGTGAACATATTGTCTCCAAGACAATTTTTTATACTTTTGTGTCCACTCTTTTACGAAGGACAATGATGGACACGGGATTTGGAATAGTAGATACGGACAATTTTATAAATTTTGTTTTCTTTTTTTCCACTATTACCCTTTCTTATTTTTTCTATTGCGTTGTTCAGAGATACTTTTTTTTCTTCCTGTTCTTTCTCTATCTCCTTCTTTTCCAGGTACTCTCTTCTTTATGTAGAATTTTTTTATTGGAAGTAGATAATTCTTTTTTTTATCGTTTTACTTCAATACCATTTTAATCTTATATTATATTATTTGATTTGTAATAAAAATAATAACAAAAATAATTAATCTTAAAACTTTTGAAAGATAAATATTATTAAAAGTAAAATTGATCTTTTAAAATGCTAAAAAATAATTTATAAATTATAATTGATTTTATATAATTTAAAGAAAAATCAATTTTTAGATAAAAAAACATTGGTTTTCTAAATAAAAATAGATTTTTATGTGCAAAAACTATTTTTTTCATGTAAAAATGAATTCTTTTTTAAAACTGATTTTTTATTTAAAATTAATTTGTCCACAAGGCTATTTTAGTCATTTCATATAATATTTTAGTCTTGTCCATGTGTATCCAAACATAATACTAGACATTACATTAGTGTCTTGTCCATCGTATCCAAACACAATACACAAAAGATAATTTTTAGTGTCTCCGTCCTATTATCTCCGTTTCAGTGTCATGTTCTGTCCTGTCTTTAAAAACAAACGTAGCCTAAGTTAAATCTAACAAAAATTAAATTATATATGGTGATGGATTTGAATGGCTAAAAAATTTGATTATAGAAATAGGATGAGTATTATGCCTTAACGTGATAATTTTTTGTATTTTTTAAAATTATGCGAGGTATATAAATCGGATTCTCCAAGTATAAAAATCGGACGGTCCGATTTCTATAATTCTTAAAAATTGAACAGTCCGATTTGTACTCCGTAAATTAAATCAACCCACATTTTAAAAAAAACATCACAGTAGATCATAATTTAAAAAAATACTATTGTTAATCCAATATTAAAAATAAAAATGTGGATTTGAATCAAATTGATGTAGATTCCTAGTATTCATATTCACAAATAATGATATTTAGATTTATTTATTTATGTTGAGTTGATGTTAACAGAACATGGAAGGTACTCTGAACTGAACATGATACGCCTAACCCGCCTGCCCCGTCGGTATCGCAAAAAGAGATACGAATGCGATGCCATCCGCCATGACCATAACCACTTTAAATAAATAAATAAATTTATTTTTAAATATATATAACCGCTAACAACTATAAAAAAAAAGAAAGAAAGAGGAGCATTCGAATCAAACACAAAAATTCAAAAGAGAACAGGTATCTGAATTTCACATACCTGTTCTCTTTCTTTCCTTTCTCTTCTTCAACGCGCTTACCCTCTAAACCAAAAATCATAATCTCTTCTTTTTGTTTTTATGCGTTGTGATCGGGGGGTCCTGTTCTGTTCCTTCGCTATCTGTTGTTGATGTTTGCTGAAGGGGATTCTACGCTTTTGAATATCCCCAAATCTCAGGTGGGTGACGTAATCACTGCGCCATTGTTGTTGCACACGCAATTATTCTCCTTCTCGAGAAGTAGATGGGATAAGGAGTTTTATGAGCTCCAGAGTGGCATTGATTGACAACAGATTTTGATTCTTTTTTCCTTGTTGTGGAATGGATTCTTCACAATCACAACAAGGGTCTAAGCTGGCTGGTTTGGTGGAGAATGCATCGATTCAGAGGGATGGATCTCGATTGGGTCATGGCGTCCCTATCTATGCTAAGGAGCTCATCGCCGGTGGCTTCGCCGGTGCGATTTCTAAGACCACCGTTGCACCCCTCGAACGGGTCAAGATTCTCTGGCAGGTCCTCCTTCTTCTCTTCTCATGTTATTTATGATTGAGGATATGAACATCATAGCCTTTATATGTGTTGTGTTGATCAAGAATTATTGGGGAGTATTTTGTTGAGGAATCATGAAACAGAACTAAGAATAAAATTGAGAATGAACTATGAATTAAAACACTGACGTGAGAAGCTTTGTTGGATAAATGCAATAAGTGTACAATGGTCTAAGTGTACTCTTCTAGTAATGGTTTTGAACTAGAGGAAACATAGAGAGCCAATGGAGTATCTGTACAATGTGTACAATGGGGGTTTAGGGATGTTTAATTTAATAGGATATCAGATATTTATTATCCCTGTTATTCGGATGGTTATTCTAGATAGCATGGGTGTATTGTGTTTAAGAAATTAGTAGTATTTTATTTTGGATGTTCATTTTTTAAATCATATTGGGCCAAATAAATAGTCCATTGTACACATTGTACAGATACTCCATTGGCTCTCTAGCGGAATTCAACTAACTATGGTAAGTATGTGTGACCTAGAAGTTAGAATTTACTACTAAGAGCACAATGGAGGGGGAGAGAAGTAAAGTTTGTAAAGAAAAGATGTTTGTCATGGTGCTATGGCTTACTATGTAACTGCACTTGTCTAGTGTCTCAGTTTGTTTTTGCCACTCCATTGGTAATGGTAGCTCTTGCTGATACTTAAAGTTCTTGATTTTTCATCCCTGTATGTAACTTACATTGCATCAAGTTTCTTTGAGAGGCTAATAGTTCCTTTTAATTTGTCAAGGAGAGTTTTCTATTCTTATGCATGCTCCTCTTTAACCATTTTTTTTTAATTATAATTTTGCATCTGTTTTTTTATTCTGCAGACAAGGACAGCAGGATTTCATACTCTGGGTGTGTATCAATCATTGAAAAGGTTATCAAAGCATGAAGGATTTCTAGGACTATATAAGTAAGACTCAGATTGCACAATATGAATTATTTATGTTTGTTGTTCTCATTGTATGTCTTGTTAACTTACTGTGCTTATGTGGTGATCTTTAGAGGAAATGGAGCTAGCGTTATTCGGATTGTTCCATATGCAGCCTTGCATTTTATGACATATGAGCGATATAAAAGCTGGATCTTGAGCAATTATCCAATGTTAGGATCAGGTCCTATTGTTGATCTCTTAGCTGGTTCCGCAGCAGGAGGAACTTCAGTAATATGTACATATCCCTTAGATCTTGCCCGCACCAAACTCGCTTATCGGGTAGGGATCTTCTTGAACCATTGTTACATCACTCTGTACAGATTTAATTGAATTCTATACATTGTTGTACAACTAGGTAAAAGCAATAAGAGTTTTATAGGTTCTACAGTTCTATTATTGTTCATTCTGTCTCATCATTGTTCTTCAATCTTATAGGTAGTAGAGAAAAAAGGCAGTTTCAAAGATGGTGTGAAAGGAGGTCATTCTCAAACTGGTCACAACAGCATTAAAAGTGTTCTTACAAGTGTCTACAGAGAAGGGGGAGTTCGTGGACTTTATAGAGGTGCAGGTATGTTTGGTTCCTGGTGAAGAATTTTGATGCATTTCTTGCTTGCCTTCCAAATGCAATTTGTTAAGGTCATTAGTTGAAATCCACAATTTTCCTTTTCCTTAGGACCAACTATTACTGGAATACTTCCATATGCTGGTTTAAAGTTCTACACGTATGAGACATTGAAATTGCATGTTCCTGAAGAACATCAAAAGTCCATTTTGATGCGCCTCTCTTGTGGAGCCTTAGCTGGGTTATTTGGCCAGACCTTAACATACCCTTTAGATGTTGTTAAGAGACAAATGCAGGTACTTTACTATAACTTAATGTGCCATATACCATTGCCATCCATTTGTTGGAGAGTTAAGACCTTGTTTTTACTCATCTTGTCATTGTTTGTGCAGGTTGGTAACTTGGAAAATGCAGCTCATGAAAATGCCAGATACCGAAATACATTCCATGGACTAAGAACAATTGTTCAAAACCAAGGGTGGAGACAGTTGTTTGCAGGTGTAAGCATCAACTATATAAGGGTATGCTAGCTTTGACTTTGAGTATTACATTGCCTTTTTTCACATAGTATTAGCTGGTATATTTGATCTGAAAGGGTCCATGCTGTGTTTCACAGATTGTTCCTTCAGCTGCAATAAGTTTCACCACATACGACATGATGAAGTCTTGGCTTGGCATACCACCCCAACAGAAGTCTCGATCAGTTTCCACTGGATGATTCATTCCACAATGCTCTATCCCTGGCAGCAATATGTTACATTGCCATTTTCTGATTTCTTTAGAGGAAACCCTTTTGATTAGTGCTCAAGTTTCCCACAATGATGATAGTTGATACACATCAATTCTTTGACCCCAAATGTATATAGATTGGTCTGTAATTCATGATGCTATTCAATATAGTAGTAGTTATTACCTTATGATTTTATATTCTTGGTTATTTTATATCACATATTCACATGCTAATGTGCTGCATGGACAATATTTAAAAACACACCCACACACACATACAAAAAATAGTGTTTCCCCATTGAACTTTTGGGTTGCAACAATTGCGGTGGAAAGGTTGGGTGTCACAGTCGGTGTTATTGGATGCCAAAGAAAAGGATAAAAAAGACAATTGAAATTTGAAAGTAAGAAATTAGTCATTGACAATGTCTTTTGTAGTTTTGGACAGCGATATCTTTTTTATGGAAAGGTTGGGTGGCACGGTCGGTATTATTTTTTTTTCTTCTTTTTTTTTTTTAACTTTTTATTTTTCAGGCCTTCAAATGTGAGTTTGCGCTAACTACTTTGTATTAAAAAAAAATTATCAATATCTTTTTGTGTAGGATAGTTTAAAGGAATTGGATATTGAAATAATGTCTTTCTCTATTAATCATATACTTGCATAATTACTTAACATATTCATATAAAAGTTTTCAAACTCCCGACACTTGCTTAAGTGTGAACTGACTAGTCGTCGAATTCAATTTGGTTTAAGTGTTAATATTTTTTTTTTGGTAATAAAGTGTTAATATTTTAATTATGATTAAGTGATACTTCTAAAATAATCCATTAGCAGGATTTATGTATTCCATTTGGGCTGGGCCATTTAGTTTAACTATGATAAGCAAAGTGCATTTTGTAATTTGTAGGCCTATATTAAGTTTGTGCATAAACAAAACACATTCAAAATTGAGTTAACAGGATGCAAGATGCGATACACAGCTGACTGAAATTGACATTTTCGATTTCATGCAGCCAATCAAATCATGGATACACTAAAAAATAAAGTCAATTTGGCATTTGATTTGAAGTTGTGTGTTTGTCTTTTGCATTATTATTAAAATAGAAAGGAATTGTCTTTGGATTCTTTGCTACTGAACAGTGTCCTGCCACTGCCATACGGTTGCGGACATGAATGGCTACACTGTTCTCGAAAAGCATAGAGCATGGAAATTATTTACTAACCATTTTGAATTCCAAATCGCTTATAAAGTAGGAGCCAAATTGAACATTTTTCAGGTTTTTCGAAATATTTTATTTTATTTGTTGAAGTTCACGCTTCTCAGTTTCAATAGGAAAGCTTCTCATATGACCAAAAGAACAAGGACAAGTTTGTGGGTTTATTATATACTAATAATAAACAAAAATATATTAATAGAGTGACGTGACCTCGACATTAGGAAACTGAATGCCTGAATCTGAATCCACTCGCATCCATTAATGCCCCCTCAAAAGGCTAAATTCAAACCGGGATCGTGTAGGTGCACCAGAAGCCACTTGAATTGTCTGAAATGAAACCAATTTTATTTTATTTTTGGATAATTATTAATAACAATACTACATAATTAATAAATATTATTATTTTAAATTAGTATTTAATTAATAATAATTTATATTTATATATATAAATTACTAAAATTTATTTATTTAATATTTATGCGGACTAATTACTAACTAAATTTACTAACTCGTATATTATTACTAATTTGTGTGATGAACTTGAATTGGATTGAGGGGGCCAATGGTATGGGAAACCTGGAAAAGAAAGCTTTGGTAGCAGAGCAGCATATCTTAACTGCACTGACTCAGTGTTTGTGGCAATCACTTGTCCGTTACCATTTTCGCCAGCTTTGCCTCCCTTTTCTCTCTCTCTTTGTTGGTACAATGGTACACCAACACAACAAAGGCCTCCTGCCTTTTTATGCCTTTTCTTTTATGTGAAACTATATACAGTTACTTTTATATAAAAATACTAATTAAGAATTATTATATAATTTAATATAGGACAATTTATCAATTTAAATAAATAGTTAACTAATTTTACCAGAATACACATGATGCAAATTGGATATCAAAATGCATTTTTTTCTTAAACTATGTAAACCGCAACAGGGGTATCACGGTTTACAATATAAACGTAATCCGTTATAGGGGTGTCGCGGATTACGTTGACGATGAACCATCACATAAATTGGCTGCAACGTGTCAAATGCAATACACTCGATATACATGAGGCGGTTTTTAACCACTGTCCTGTGCCTCCAGTGCAGCCTTAATACCGTTGTGTCTGTTAGAAATCACCAAAATCTCTTTCTGTAGGGTCACATGTTGACGCAAGTGGAATAAGAACAAAGCCCACGACTCAGTATTCTCCCGCTCAACAAGTGCAAACGCAATTGGCAATATATTCGAGTTCTCATCTTACGCAATAGCCAGAAGCAAAGTCCCAACATACTTTCCATACAGATGCGTTCCGTCAATGCTGATTAGTGGCTTGCAATGTTTAAAAGTCTCAACGCACGGAGGGAACGTCAAAAAAAGTCGATGAAAGTACTTCGTAGACTCGTCAACCTCACCACCAACACGCACTGGAGAAGTCTTCAACAAACCTACGCTTCCGTTCATCGTTGCTTGCATTCCAAGGATCCACCGAGACAACTCCGCATACGACTCTTCCCAATCCCCGTAAATATGGGAACTGTCTTCTGGTTTGCCTTCCACACCTTCCTGTAGCTAGGCCTGAATCCATAGGTTGATCAGTAGCTTCTTGCAACACCTTTATGGTAACCGCTGCATCCGCCCTAACCAAGAGGTAGATCCTCGCATAAATTATGTGGTAATCGAGCTGTCGGTGGTCGCTCGATATCGATGTGGCCAGGCATGTGTGGGCTCCGTTGTACCTTCTAACCTCCCAGTTACCCTTACGCTGCCGAAGTGCCAGGCGGATGATCCAGTTGCAGCCATTTCAAAACTCCTTGCATCTCCCAATATACTTCAGATGATCAGATTCCATAACTCGATACTGAACTCTACGACGAAGGCTATAATCCTTAACACTCATCACATCTTCCTCCTTAGTCTGGAAAGATTGACCAATCTGAAAATCTCCAGAAGCATTGCCCTCGTGTAATCCTTAGTATCCGAAGGTGTGTGCATCATCTGGTTGTTGACTCACTGCTTCCAGATTAAGCATTGAGAAATGCGGAGGTTGTTGGTGGGACCCAGAACTGGATGGCCCCTGGGTGCAGGTGGGGGCACTGGAGTCTCCTCCTCACTATCCCCTTATATGTGATCGGACTCATCATCCGAATCATAGTCCCGCATCTCGTCCTCAACGTGATCCGGTTCACCAAACCCAACAAGACCAGTAATCAAACCAGATGACCTATCCGTCGGTGCTAGAATTGGTGGAGGTGCATGTAGGAGACAACCAGGTGCAACGACAGGCATCGCAGTAGAAGTACCCCCACCGTCGTCGACTGAGGATTTGGTGCTGAAGCCCCGGAACTTTCCAGATGGTCTTCCAACTTGACAAACAACTCGTGTATTCTCACCTCCGAAAAACTCTGCCGACAATGAAACAACACCCCCATGTCTTCATCCGATCCTATGATAAATGTTTCATACTGCACACCACTCGACACGACTGCCATCGGAATCTTGTAGAACACCTTCTTCACCGATTTGGCCCCAGCTAACACTGCCTTCTGTAATATGTTCCTCTTCAGATCCGACAAAGTATCAGTCGAATAGATAAAAATGTTCAACGGTTCTTTATCCGTGAACTTAACACTATGCCAGTTGCTTTCTTTTTATTTTACCAGAACAGTGGACTAGAACCATCAAGCTTTCCTCTCTATTCATTTGTGAAAGTGTGAAAATGACTCTCTTCAAATAACTCACTCCCTATCTTGCTTGGTATTTGTAGGCAAAGTTTACAAAGCATAAACCGCTACACCCTTGTAGTGGTTTATGTGATAGTTCATCGCCAACGTAATTCGCGACACTCTTGTAGCAGATTACATTCATATTGTAAACCGCGATAGTCCTGTCACAATTTACATAGTTTAGGAAAAAAAATGCATTTTGATATCCAGTTTGTATAATGTGTATTCTGATAAAATTGGTTAGCTGTTTATTTAAATTGGTAATTACCCTTTAATGTATTTGACTAAATTATTATTTAATAATTTTTTATTATATATCAACTTTACATAAAAATAATTATATATGAGTGTTCACCTTTTTTTTTATCTTTTTATTTTAATTTAACTATTGAATTTGGAGGAACCTATGGTTAGATTAGGACATTATTAATTAGGTAAATGAAAATTGTTGAGATAATTTTATGTGAAAAATTGAAAATTATAAGTAAAATTATATTAATAATTTAACATATTTAATTAAACATTTGATATAATATAAAAAAATTTAAAGAATCAATACTACTTTAGTTAATTAACTTAAAAATAGTCAATAATTAAAAAAAATAAATATGAAAAAAATATCAAAAAATAAAAAACCTAAAAAATATAAAACTAATTTAAAATATAAAAATTTAAAATTTAAAATTTAAAATTTAAAGTAACCAGTAGTAATAATGATAAATAAAATTATAGTATAAGCAAAAAGAAAAAGAAATAAAAACTAAAAAGACAATTTAAAAAAAATAAATGAATGAATTTATTTCAATAATTATTTATTGACTAAAATGAAAGAAAGTAATATTGTCATTCTTAAATTAATAACGTCGTTTTTTTAATTTTAGTTTTTTTTTTATTTTTTTAAAAACTATCACCAATCTTTATTTATCATATTAACATTTTTAATATTTTTTTGTCATATTTCTAAAAATTATGAATACCTTAAAAAAATTAAAAAATAACATTAAAAAAATAATGTTATCAACACGAGGATGACATTATGATTTTCAAAATTAACTACTTTTGTTAAAAGAAAGTCTAAAAAGTAAAAAATCAACTCTATATATAGTCAAACAGTTAGTTTTTTAAAAAATATTGATTTTTAAATTTTAAAAACTAATTTTAAACTTAAAAAAATGAGCGCTTCCACGTTCTTTATGGTCGATGCTGCGCAAGAGAGTGATTGTCGCGGTTACACCGCATACCTTCTTCTTCGTAGTTTTGGGTTATTTTTTAAATTTTACTTTTCTTAGTTTTCGCATTTTTTTCAATAACGATGGATGTCTCGTTTTGTTAGGTTTTGAATTTTTTAAAATAATTTTAGATATCTATTTTTATTATGTTTCAAATATTTCTTTTTGTTAAGTTTTAGATATTCTTTTTATAATAATTTTAAAAGTTTATTTTCACTTAATTTTAGATATTTTTTTATGATAATTTGAATTCACATTTTCAAAGAAATAATTCAAAAAAAAAAAGACTTGACGGATGATGGTGAGCGGCACAGACGACTTCTGAATAAAAGAGATGGTAGGTAACACGGATGATTCTGAGTGACGTACCGTGGGTGGACGACGTTATGCAGCGACACAGTTTTGAATCGTAGTGTAAATTTAGTTTTTTTTTTCACTTGATTAGACTTCTTTTATCGTCTATATATTATATCATTTTAAAAATTAATAAAAATATTATTTATTATCCATTAAATAAATAGTGTAACTTTGTTATATAATGTTAAATTAAAATAAAATCAATCATTAAAATAACGAATTTTACATTAAATTTTAAATTAAGTACCAATAGTCACCATCTACGGTCTAAAAGACTTTGGGGGTGGGACCTAATGGGTGAAATTGGCAAAAGGCAAAAGCGCCAAAGGTGATGGGGAAACGTGATGGTTCTAATGCAAAGGCAAAGGAAGGAATCATCCATAGCGGGGCCAACAGAGGCAACAACCTCAGTGGCTCCAACATCTAACCCCCTTTGTCCGTTGCACGTTTTTTGAATTTCAAAATCTAGTAGTAACCTCCCACTCCCACTCCCACTACACCACACCACACCACACCACACTTCACTCCACTCTCCAACATTATAGCATTCCAAAGTGAAGTAACTTACTTGCTGTAACTCAACTGAACCCAATGGGTGCTTCAGGTAAATGGGTCAAAGCCTTTATCGGCCTCAAGAAGCCCTCCGACAAAGACGAACTACTTCCTGTATGTCCCTTTCCCTTCCTTCCTTCCTTCTCTGTTAACTACTTCTTTCATTCATTCATCACCTTTTATCTTTCCTTTTTGTTACCTAGATTATTTCTTTATCAATAATAGTCTTACCATTGTAATTAACACTTTTCTTTATTTTCTTTCAGGGGAATAATAATAAGACCAAGAAGTGGAGACTATGGAGGACTTCCTCCGGGGACATGTCTTCGTGGAAAGCCTTCAAAGCCAGCACCCACAAACCAGCCTCCGAATGCTCCGATTCACCACCAGCATCTTCAAAAGCCTTCACGGCTGCCATGGCCGCCGTGGTTCGAGCTCCTCCGAAGGATTTCCGACTGGTCAGGGAAGAATGGGCCGCCATCAGAATCCAAACCGCTTTCCGCGGTTTCTTGGTAATAACATAACTGCATTCTCCAACCCAGATCTGTATGAAAGAAACCTAAATGGTGTGAATTGAATGCAGGCAAGAAGAGCGTTGAGGGCGTTGAAGGGAGTGGTGAGGCTTCAGGCTCTTGTGAGGGGCAGGCAGGTGAGGAAGCAGGCCGCCGTAACACTGAGGTGCATGCAGGCGTTGGTGCGCGTGCAGGCCAGAGTCCGTGCCCGGCGCGTGAGAATGTCCGTTGAAGGACAAGCTGTTCAGGAAATGCTTAACCAGAGACGCACCAAAGCTGATATTCTGAAGCAAGCAGAGGAAGGGTGGTGTGATAGCAGAGGAACATTGCAAGATGTTAAAGCCAAAATTCAAATGCGCCAACAAGGTGCATTCAAGAGGGAGAGAGCCATTGCATACTCTCTTGCTCAAAAGGTACCACCTTCATTTTTCTCCTATTTACGTTGGTGAAAACTTAGTTTCAGTCCACTTTAGGTGAAGTTAATACCTGAGAGCGCGTTCGATAAAAATTTAGTCAAATCAGTCCAATCATCTAACAGCTCTCAGATATTATCTTTACATAAAATCGACTTCATTGGAGTTTCCACCCTTTTAGTGTTTAGTTAAGATTTAAGAAAGAAAACATGTCTCAAAGTTGGTTGTTGTTGTTGTTGGTGTTTTTAGCAATGGAGATCAACACCAAGTTCTAGTTCAAGAACAAACGCTTCCCTTAAGAATCTAGACATTGACAAATCTAACTGGGGTTGGAGTTGGTTGGAACGTTGGATGGCTGCTAAGCCATGGGAGAGTAGATTAATGGAGGAGTCTCAGGCTGAAATCTCGGATAAAACAACACCCCCTGCTAAGAAATTTGTGGACTCGTTTGGTGCAAATTCGAAACCATCAGAACCAAACATGGTGAAAGTCAAGAAGAACAATGTCACAACAAGGGTTTCTGCTAGGCCTCCCCAAATTATTGGACAAGCCACTCGTTCATCTTCAAGTCCAAGTTCCGAATTTCGGTATGACGAGAGTTCTGCATCATCTTCTATGTGCACATCCACAACACCAGTATCTGGTAACACTTGTGATAGAACAGAAGATAGCAGCAGCAGCAATAGGCCAAATTACATGAACTTGACAAAGTCAACAAAGGCAAAGCAAAGAAGTAGTAGCAATCAAGTGTATAATAGAGCTCAGAGGCAACAATCCATGGATGATTTTCAGTTCCTCAAAAGGGTAGGGATTTTGTCTAATTTGGATGCAAAGAGCACTGCTGGTTCTGACCATTCAATCAACTTTTCAAGGCCACTTAACTTAGACAAGAGCTCAGTGAAACCACGGTGAGAGGGAACAATGGAACACATAGCTAGCGTCTTTGTTTTGTACTTGATGGATGCAAACTCAACATCTCTCTGTACTTATCTTTTTTCATTTCTTTTCCAAGAAGTTCAACATCATGTTGTTCGATGCACTTTTAATTGAGTTAGCTAAGGGTAGAACTTGGAAGTAGCTTTTGTGCTTTCGCTACTACAGTTTATGTTAATTCAAGATTCTCTCCATTTGTCCTTGTATCATTGTTTAGTACTTTAGTTGTGTGTGGGTATTGATATCAGAAGCACTTCTTGTCCATCTTTCTGCATATATAAGTCTTAAAAATTGTAGTGAGCATCCATTTTCCAAGCCTTAGCAGCCAAAATGAATAATGAGGGGAAAGTATTTTATAACAAAGTACTTGTGACCAATTATTTCACAGGTGGTTGGGATACATAGTTGGTCTATAATATAAAATTGTATTGCATTTTGGTTCAGTTCATCTTCAATTCTCCTCTTTGGTCTCTAATCTTGAGAATTATCATCAGATAACTAGTCAATGTTTCTTTTTACAACTCGGACCTTGACACCATTCTTGAAATTGAGAACAAGACCATAGTCGAGTTCTAAGGGGTTTTCCATGTTAGGTGAGTGGCGAAACACGAATCTGCGGTATAAATGAATCAATGTAAGCTTGACCTCTTGTTGAGCATATTGCTTGCCAATGCAAATCCGGGGACCAATTCCAAATGGAATAAAAGCATAGGGATGCCTTCTTTTCATTTCTTCACAATTTGGATCAAACCTCTCCGGTTTGAACTTCTCTGGCTCCGGAAAGCTCTTTGGGTCTTTTGATAGAGCTCCGAGGGCTAACCACACCCAGGTCCCCTGCATAACCAGAAAAAAGTATGATTATGTTCTATTATAAGAACATGTCAAAACATGAAGTATGATCAAGTATGATCAAGCAATGATATCTTGTATGTTACCTTGGGAAGAAGGTAACCTCCAATCTCTACATCAGTTGATGCTTCCCTTGCAATTAATGGGGATGCCATGTAATACCTCATTGACTCATTAATCACCTGCACAAAACATCCAAAAGGGTATATGAATAATTGAATATCATATCTTATTTGGTTGTCCCTTGCAACTTGAAGTGAGTTTGACCTGGTCAAGATAAGGAAACTTTTCCTTAAGATCCCGAGGAGTGGGAATCTTGTCCTTTGGACCAAAAGCATCAATCTCTTGAAGAAGCTTTTTCTCAACGTGAGGGTGCCCAGCAACCAAGTATACAATGGAAGACATGGTAAAGGATGTGGTAGTTGACCCTGCAAGAAGCTGTTCATATGTAAGAGCACTTATGTAGTCTGGTGTGAGGTAGTTCTGTTTTCTTTCTCTTCCACTCAGCACAATTGATAAGAAATCCTTTGAACTTCTTCCCTTCTCTTCCATTCTCTTCTCTATAATCCTATCTATACGGCCGCTTAGACTACGATTACCATGCTCAATTTTCCAGTCCATGGTGCCAGGTATCCTCTTGAGAATCTGCCTGCATGGCTCCTGAAGAATTGGGAGAATCAGACCAATTATGATGGATAAGGAACCGGACAAGTCCATCTTGAGGTGTGTGGTGTTGAAGATATGTTGGTTGATGAATTGTGACACTTCATCTTCGCCATCTTCGGCATCATTCTTGGTGGAATGAGGGTTGGAGAGGCCGAAGTTGACACCAAAGGATGCTTGGCCAACAACATCGGTTGCTAATCTGAGAGAGAAGTTAGAGAAGTTGATGTCTTGTTGTGCTTCTGCATGGGAATCAAGAATCTGGGTTGCGGGTTCTATGAATGACAGCATTGTTGGCACCATACTTGATATGAATGACGTGTGGAAGAAGGAAGTTACAGTGCTTCTCATAGTAGACCATTGTTCATCCCTGAAAATAAATGAGGTGAAGTGAAGAAACAAAACAGAATAGAATAGAAAGAGCAAGGAAGGTCATTAGAATATGCAAACAAACTTGGTGAAGAAGAGACCCCTTTGGTGAATAGGGGCAGCAGAAACAGGGGAGGGCATGCTTCTGTTTGGAATTTCTTTAGCCTTTCTTGTTCCAACCTCTCTACACACTTCTGGATCTGCGATTATTATTAGTGGCTGTCTTCCCATATGAAATCTGCATCATAATAAACACTCAGTTTCATTACTTATCTAGTTATATTGCATTATATCTTTAGTTAATTCTTCTCTTTTTTGTTCCCCCTCTCTTCTAGTTTATGTTTTTTATGTTTATTTTATATTTATTGTTCTTAAAAATTATATTCTCATATTTTTATATCTTTAATATTTCTTTACAGCACTAATATAAATATGATTATAAATAGAAATTTAGTATCTAGTATATTAAATTACTCCTATATCAACACCCACTAATGAAAGCTATGATTTGATGTTAAAAGTTGATGATCTCTGATGGAGAAGAAAAAGATTGGCAAGACAGCAAAAGTAGAGAGGTACTTAAACCATCGTTGACTAATATGATAATAGAGGTAAGGTGAATATTATGGTGTTTATCATTTTGTATCTAAGTTATTAAAAAAGGTAAATAAATAATATTTAATAAATTTTATATGATTTATTTTTTATTTTAAATATTTTATTTTTTACTTTAAACAAAAAAAATGAAACAATTTAGATACCATAACAAAGACACTGTAAAACATACCTAGAGTTAATAAGAACATGAAACACACCTAAAGTCCTAACTCCTATGTCTATCTTTGTTGACTTAGGCATAAATCATTTTAGCTGAAAGGACCGGTACATCACGCGCTGGGCCCTCTCTTCACTTGTGCTAAAGCTAATTGTGCTTTTGTGATTTGCATTCTACAATGATCAATTCATCACGTTTCTTAATTCATTCTAGCTAGTTCTATCAGATCCCAAGGTCAAACCTTAATTTGGATAACCCATATTATCATCATCATCATTCTTCCTTCTTCAATCAAACACAAGATCATAAAAAGGGATATTACAATTTATTGAGTAGGAGAGTAATTAAATTAAAGAAACCTGTAGATTGGGCCATATTGCTTGGCAAGGAGAGTGAACAAATCAGGACCATACTTAGCCATGAGATGAAGATGTCCTACCAGAGGCCATGTTGGTGGGCCTGGAACCTGCCTCACCTTCCAATATGGCCCATACAAATAGGCCAGCAACCCTCCCATGATCGCCACCACAGTGAATAATATTGCTGTTAATGAAGAAGAATTACTGTCTATTGGGAACAACCAATCCAAATCCATGGTTTCGTTAAGAGGGGTATGGCACTACTACTCTTTGTCTTAGCTTCGTTAGTTGTATGGTACTCTCCTCGTAGATTCAGTCTTTCTTATATAATAATAAGGGTCTTGGGAATATTGTGATTTGTGAATAGTGTACTTAATATATGCCCATGGGCCATGGTGTTTTTGTCCATATATAGAGAATGAATATATGGGATCAGATACCCCCCACCTATGTACCCAATTATCCATTTTGTCTTTTCTTTGGGTTAATAAGCTGAAAAAATCCGAGTTGTAATAGGAGTTTGAGTGAAATTGAATAATAAAAAAGATGAAAACCGGTGCTATTTTTTTAAAAAAAATAGAGACATTGTTTTAAAGTTTTATTTGGTTAATTTTAATTAAAAAATTATGTTTTAAAAAGTTTTAGGGAATTTAAAGTATTTAAATTTAATTGGTTAAATGGAATAATTTTTTAATCTTTTTAGAAAAAATCTTAAACTTAAAAACGAAGTTAAAATTGATTTTAAAATCTTGTTTTGAGATATAAATATTATGGAATGGTAGTTAATCTTTTTTACGGTAAAGATGGTGATTTTATCTCACTCATGGTTCGAAGATAAAATCAAAGATAATTATTTTTATAATGAAGATGATTATATAAAATTGTGGTTTTAATTATGATCATAATTATATTTGATTATGATGATTATGATTAAAAGAATCTCTATTATTGGTCAAAAGAGTACCATTATGATATTTTTCCATTCCATTCTCCCCATATCAGTCCCAATGCAATGCATTGGGATTTGGGATCACTCTTCGTCTATATATAAGTATATAACAACGGAAAAATCAGAAGGTTTTTCTTAAGCTATTCCACAACAAAATAACAAATGGTTAATTATACTGTTAAATTATTTCTCAAATATAACGTGCGCCATTTATGCATATAGCACTATTCCCTGTTTTATTCCCTTGGACATTTGGTTTCTGAAGTCTATCCATAATGTAATTTTCTTGGAAAATGACATCAATATAGGATCGTGTTTCTTCTCCTTTCCAGACTCCAATATAATGATTCGCGACTTTTGTGATTTGATGTTGGTGGAAAATAATAATATATACCTTTTCCAGTATAATTCCATTCAAGTTCCTTATAGTAATTAGCTGCTGTTAAATTCTAGAAGTTATCATTAAGACATGAATCTTAAGTGAAATTTCTATTTTCGTTCTTCATTAATATAGCTGTTGATTTATATGTTTTGCGATGTATAGTCATATTACCTGGAATTTTTTAAATAAACATTTTAATTTTTTTTATATTTAAACACAATTTATTATTTTTAACAAAACTTGAGTAATACTTTAAAAGTGATGTTTCTGGTGACAGTAAAAGTTAGATGGCTAAAATGGCCAAACTAAAAAGAGTAGAGAACCAATAAGAGTTTGACAAGTTGCAGAAATTGACCAGGAAAAAGTATTATTTGACCCACTATTCAAGATAAGTCAGGTAACAATAAGAGAGAAATTTATTGGAGCATTAAACAAAAAGTATTAATCACTTAATTAAAATGGGATCAGAGAGGAAAAATTGTAAAATTGTCGTAGAATAACTAAATAAATAAATAAGGAAGAGGTAACAAATATAAAATATGAAATATAATTTGATAACTCTAATAGTAATGTTTACTAGAATGACTATATTAATAGATATATTTAATTATATTGTAATAAAATATAAAAAAGAATAATATAAGAGGGAGAGAGAATGAAGATTATTTTATTGTTATATTTTTGTGTTGTTTTACGTACTGAAATTTAGCCTCTATATATACAAGTAAGGAGGCCACCTTATTCCACTATTATTAAATACAAGAACTTTGGTAATAATGAACTTCAGTATGAAAAATGTGAGTCACCCATGGTCATTCATTGTTGTTTTTATCATAACACCTCACCTTAAATGACCATTTAGGATTATGCCTCGTTAGAACCTTACTAAAGAAAAATTCAATGGGAAAAAACTTTGGTAAAGGAAAAAGAGTATAAAATCCCCTGATGGGGACTGCCTCATTAAAAATCTTGTCAAGAAAAACCCAATGAAAAAAACCTGACCATGGAAAAAAGAGTACAGTCTCCCACTCTTGTCGACATCATTTAATGTCTCGAAATCGGTGCATCCCAATCTCATGTACCAATCTTTCAAAGGAGGATTTTGGAAGTGACTTTGTAATAAATATGCAGATTGTCACTTGAGCGGATCTGTTGGATATCAATTGTCCCTTGATTTTGAAGATCATGAGTGAAGAAGAATTTGGGAGAAATATATTTTGTTCTATCACCTTTGATGTATCCACCCTTAAGTTGAGCAATGCATGTTGTATTATCTTCAAACAGGACAGTTGGAGCTATTTTATGATCAATCAGTCCACATGATGACAGAAT
Source organism: Arachis duranensis (assembly GCF_000817695.3). Lineage (NCBI taxonomy): Eukaryota > Viridiplantae > Streptophyta > Magnoliopsida > Fabales > Fabaceae > Arachis > Arachis duranensis. The sequence goes on from NC_029779.3 coordinate 16,441,399, forward strand.
ATATTGAATCAAACTCCTAAACCAAAAACACTCGCGACTAGCTTCATGAATCGCCAGTATTTTAGCATGATTAGAGGAGGTTGCTGCTATCGTCTATTTCATGGACCTCCATGATATAGCTGAACCACCATATGTGAATAGGTATCCTGTTTGAGATCTCTCTTTATGTAGATCAGACAAGTACCCAGCATCTGCATAGCTAACTAGTTGTGACTTGGATCCATAGGGATAAAACAATCCCATATCAACCGTTCTATGAAGATATCGAAAGATTTGCTTGATTCCACTCAATGTCTTCTGGTTGGAGATGAACTATACCTTGCTAGTAAATTCACCACGAATGATATGTCAGGTCGCGTATTATTAGCAAGATACATTAGTGCTCCAATGGCACTAAGATATGGTACTTCAGGACCAAGAATATCTTCATTTTCTTCTTTAGGACAGAATTGATCATTTTTCACATCCAAAGATCTTATGATCATTGGGGTACTTAATGGATGTGACTTATCCATATAAAATCTTTTCAAGATCTTTTCTGTGTATGTTGTTTGATGAATAAAAATCCTAATTTTTATATGCTCGATCTGTAGGCCAAGACAAAATTTAGTCCTTCCAAGATCTTTTATCTCAAACTCTTCTTTTAGAGTTTTTATAATTGTTGGAATCTCTTCAAGAGTCCCAATGATATTTAAATCATCAACGTACACAGCAATTATAATGAATCCAGATGCAGATTTCTTTATGAAAACACACGGGCAGATATCATAATTCTTAAATCTATTTTTGGCCAAATACTCAGTAAGACGATTATACCACATTCGTCCAGATTGCTTTAGACCATATAAAGATCTTTGCAATTTAACTGAGTATAACCCTTGCGAATATTCACTGGATGGTTTAGATATCTTTAGTCCTTCAATATAGATATCCCGATCTAATGAGCCGTACAAATAGGCTGTTACTACATCCATTAAATGCATATGCAATTTATGATATGCAGATAAACTGACCAAATAACGCAATGTTATCACATCCACTGCAGGGGAATACGTTTCTTTATAATCTATACCGGGTCTTTGTGAAAAACTTTGTGCCACAAGTCGGGCTTTGTAGCGCACAACTTCATTTTTCTCATTTCGTTTTCTCACAAATACCCACCGGTATCCAACAGGTTTTACATCTTCTGGTGTACGGACTACAGGTCCAAAGACTTCACGTTTTGCTCAAGATCCTTACTTTCATACATGATATTTAATGTCACGTTATATGCAAATATTTCATTGACAATTGTCTTATTTCGGTCCCATTTCTTTCCTGTAAAGACATAATTTATCGAGATTTCGTCATTTTCACAATTTTCAGGTACCTGAACGTCTTCCGGCATTAACACTATATCGGAATTTTGGACAACTGCAGGCATAGTTGTTAGAACCGAACTGGTGATCGAACCGGTCAGGCTACTGGGTCACTGGATCACTGGTTCAACCGGTGGGTCACTGGTTGAACCGGTTAACCCGGTCCCACATAAGTAAAATGTATAAAATAGCTAAAAACTTAAAAATTAAAAGTTAAAAAACATATCTCCAATAATATTTTAATAAACATTAAATCTCAAATCCTAAAAATAAGTAGTAATACGAGAATAAACATAAAATTTAGTACTATTAGTCTATTACATGAACAACTCAATTTAACATAATGAAAATAACAATTCATGGATTATATCCAAGGAGTAACTTCAAAGTCTGGATATCTTTCTTCATCTGACAAATCTGGAGCTACATCCTGATTGGTTTCATTCTGATTTGCATTTTCCACAGAAGTATTATTAGCTTCACCATCATCTCGATCATCTTCCAGATTCAATTCATCTAGCATTTCAATAATGTTTCACAAATCATAATCAATAATAAGGCAAAACATTTGGTTAAAAATATACCCAAATCATCTAAAGCTGATTGAAGAGACATATTTGCAAGATCATTCCGTAAAGCATCAACTTCTTCAGGAGTTAAAAATGGTGGTGAATCTTCCATTATCCATTCCAAATGATCCTCAAATGCATCAAGACAAATTTGATCATAACTTTGGTTTCTCATTCGGTTCCTATATTATCAATTAACTTGATTATTCTTATTATGACTAAAAATTTTAAATAATGCCTTCAAGAAAGAATAATAAAAAGTACCTCTGTTGTAGCCTTAAGTTGTAATGAACATAAACAAGATCATTAAGCTTTTGATGCTCTAACCGATTCCTTTTCTTTGAGTGAATGTGTTTGAAAATGCTCCAGTTACGCTCACAACCTGAAGAACTGCAAGTTTGACTCAAAACACGAATTGCTAACTTTTGCAGGTTTGGTGCTCCACATCCATAAGATTCCCACCATTGATCTTAACATAAAAAGAAAACAATCACAATCATAAAAATCAAATCTTAAACATATCACAATCATAAAAAACTAATTTTAATACAAAATTTACCAGGCATCACAGTGCTTCGCTCACGTATTGCAGACTGTCTCCCAAAGTCTCCTTCAGCATTCTTAAATATTCTCTTCTCACTTGTCAATTTAGTAATCAAATCAGCATCACCGTAAGCATACCTCTCAATCACATCTAGTAGGCCAGGAATTGTGTCTTTGTGCTTGTCAAATTCTGCAGAATTAAATCGAAAAGCTGGATTTAACCAATAACCAGCAGCATGAAGGTTTCTTTTAAGTTGTGAATCCCAACGTGAATCTAAAATCTTCAAATAAGGTTCAACAACCCTCTTTCTTTTTTGAAACCTCTTCACCATGTCTTCCCTAGCCTTATACATAGCTTGATAAAGGAAACCCATTGCAGCTCTATCTTCACTATCCACAATACGCAATACATGAACAAGTGGCTCCGTAAGCTTAACAATATTAGTGCATTGATTCCAAAATTTAGAATCTAAGACTTGATCCACAAACTTTTTTGCTTTGGCTTCTTTAGAGTAAGCTGAACTTGTCCATTCTCTAGATGTCACCATAGTTCTCAATGCATCCTTTTGAGCCAAAATACTTTGCAAAGCAATGAAATTAGTGGCGAATCGAGTTGGAGCTGGACGAAGTATTTCTCGGCCGCCTGTGAACTACCTCATCAAGTACAAAGGATGGCAGTGATTATAGATATATTTCGTAATCATTGAAACTTGTGACACAGTTTCAGTCACTTCCACAAATTTCCCAATATCCTGCAACATCAGATTAATACAATGTGCCACACAAGGAGACCAATACAATCTAGGAAACTCCTATTCCAACAACCTTCCAGCAGCAACGTAATTTGCAGCATTATCCGTCACTACATGTACAACATTCTCAGGACCAACAAATAACACAACATCCCTAAGCAACTTAAACAAAGCCTCAGCAGTTTTCGAGATATGAGAAGCATCAACTGACTTTAGGAAAACAGTTCCTTTAGGGCAATAAACCAAGAAACTAATTAAAGTACGTCTACAACGATCAGTCCATCCATCAACCATGATAGTACATCCAGTTTGTTTCCAAATCACACGATAACCTTCAATCATCTTCTTTACATCTTCAACGAATTTACTCAACAAATATCCACGAACTCTTTGGTAATTTGGCCCTTTATACCCTGCACCCATGTTTGCAATAGCATCAATCATCAGCTGATAATAAGCTGAATTAACCGCATTGAATGGCACAGAGGCATCCATCATCCATCTTGCAATAGCAATATCACACTTCTCCACAATTTCTTTGCTTTGGAGAACACTTTTAATACTTGGTTGAGCTCCAGGTGTTGCTGCCGGTGGAAAAATGATTGTAATCCCTTGACTTGTTTTCCAACTCCCTTTCTAGAGCTAGGTGCTGGAATTCTTGATGCTTGTTGTTGTTGCATCTCATTACGTTCAATCTCATCAAATTCCCTTTCAACGTCATCACAAGCACCATAACTTTCTGCATATTTTTCTCGAGTTTTTCTTTTCTTGGTTCGAAGATCTTCAATGTTTTGATTGAATTGGTGTCTCACCACAGCTGGCACCTTTCGACATGCCTCAATATCTTCGCCTTTTCCAGCCAAATGATGCTTAACCCGGTTAATTCCTCCACCTCTAATAAGCTTCTCGCAATAAATACATACCAAAGCAGTTTTTCCTTTATCCAAAACTTGTTTACAATGGCCCCATGCATGATCAGTTTTTCCTCTGTTACTATTTTTTTGGGTTCCAATTGTTGGATCAAGAGTTGATCCTTGTTCCTGAGAAGTTGGTGTTTCTGATGGTGTATTTGATGAACCCATCCTAAATTCCCAATCAACCAGGATCCAGGACTAAATGACTAATCTCCAAGAATAATACACAACAATCCACTAAGGCACTAACTACTAAGAATAATATACAACAGCAACCAACAATGGATAATCAACAAACTGAACAGAAATAAAAAAATAAATCAAGAAACGAGAGATCAAACAGAAAAACATGTGGTCTTGTTCATGTTCTCATCTGCCTGCATACAAAAATCAAACAGAAATCAAAGTATCAAACACACATGGATTAAAAAATTAAACAGAAATCAACAATCTAAATTAAACAGAAATCAACAACCTAAAATTATTTGAACAACCAACAATCTAAATTCTAACACAAATCAAACAGAACCAACATATGTAATCAATCTACAATAATCAATTAACTTCAAAAAATTAAAAAATTAAAAATACTTAGTTACTTACCTGGCTGGACGGCTGAACCCTGGACCTGGAGGAATGGAGCGACGAGCAGAGACCAGACCAGAGAAGAGGGAGACCGGAGCAACGAGCAGAGAAGAGCGACGAGCAGTAGGCGACGATGGACCGTGGACGTGCTTCTGCCTTCTTGGCGGTGGTGAGTGGCGCACTGCTCTGGATGCGGTGGTGAGGTGAGTGCCGCGCTGGTTGAAGCTGAACGGGGCGACGAGGTGGCTGAGTGAGTGGCGCACTTCTCTATCTCTCAACTCTCAGCTCTCATGGTGATGGTGGTCTCTTAAAGTTTGGGAATGGGAAGGGAAAGTGTGAAACAGGGGATGGAGGCTAGGGTTACAGCAGCGTTCTCACTTCACACTTCACAGCACTCAGCAGCAAGCTTTTTTTTTTTAATAAAGAAACGACGTCGTTTCCAGCGTATAAAACAAAAAAAATTAATTTTCGAACCGGTCCAGGTTAAACGAAACCCGCCGGTTCACCGGTTTTGATCAAACCCGGCCGGTTCAATACGGGTCTTTCCGGTTCGACTCCTTATCCGGTTAGATGACTCACCCAGACTGGTTATAGCACCGGTTCACCGGTTTTTTGGTCCGACCGGCCGGGTCGGTCCGGTTCTGACAACACTGACTGCAGGTGTCTCTACTATGTATTTTTCAACAGGAATATTATTTATCTCTTTTTTTTCGAGGATTTTTGTCTTTGGAATCGACAGGCCTGCCACGCTTCTGGCGTGTATTTGCTTCGGTGGCAATTTGTCCAACTGGGATATCAATTCGAATTGGAGCATTTTCCGCTTGTATATACGACTTGGTTATTCTCTTTGTATCAGAAAATGCATCAGGCAATTCATTTGCTATTCTTTGCAAATGTATAATCTTTTGAACTTCAAGTTCACATTGCCCTGATCGAGGATCTAAATGCATCAACGATGATGCATTCCAATTAAGTTCCTTTTCAGGAAGCTTATTCTCTCCCCGTAATGCTGGAAATTTTGATTCATCAAAATGACAATCCACAACCAGGCTTTAAATACATTTCCAGTTTGTATCTCAAGATACCTCACTATAGAGGGAGAATCATATCCAACATATATTTCCAATTTCCTTTGGGGTCCCATTTTGGTGCGATTAGGTGGTGTAATGGGAACATATATCGCACACCCAAATATTCTTAAATGAGAGACATTAAGCTAATTGCATAGGAGAGAACTGATGGTAACTCGTTGGCCTCAAACGAATAAGTGCTGCGGCATGTAAAACAGCATGCCCCCAAACCGAGGTTGGGAGATTTGTTCTCATAAGTAATGGTCTAGCAATTAATTAGAGGCGTTTAATAAGTGATTCTGCTAACCCATTTTGTGTGTGAACATAAGCTACTAGATGTTCAACACTTATTCCATTAGCCATACAATAAGCATAAAAAGCTTGTGAAGTAAATTCACCAGCATTATCAAGGCGAATTGTTTTGATTAGATTTTCTGGAAATTGTACTTTTAATCGAATAATTTGAGCCAGTAATCTCGCAAACGCCAGGTTGCGAGAAGACAATAAGCACACATGTGACCATCTCGAAGTGCGTCTATTATGACCATAAAATATCTAAAAGATCCACATGGTGGATGAATAGGTCCACATATATCACCTTGAATCCTTTCTAGGAATTCAAGGGACTCAAATCCAATCTTTACTAGTGATGGTCTTAATATTAACTTTCCCTGAGAACATGTAGCACAACAAAATTCACTAGTTTTAAGAATCTTTTGGTTCTTTAGTGAATTTTCATGAGAGTTTTCAATAATTCTCCTCATCATGGTTGTTCCCAGATGACCCAATCGGTCGTGCCAAGTTATGAAATAATTTGGGCTAGTAAACTTCTGGTTTACAATGGCATGTGATTCAATTGCACTGATCTTGGTATAATATAACCCAGATGAAAATGAGGGTAATTTTTCTAATATAACTTTCTTATTTGAATCATGAGTTGTGATACATAAGTACTCATGACTTCTCTCATTTATAGTCTCAATATGATATCCATTTCGGCGAATATCTTTAAAGCTCAACAAGTTTCTTCGAGACTTGGTAGACAATAGTGCATTATTTATTATGAATTTTGTTCCTCTGGGAAACAAAATTATAGCTCTTCTAGAGCCGTCAATCGCATTGCATGAGCCAATAATAGTATTAACACATTCTTCTTTTGGCACAAGATGGATAAAATATATATCACTTTTGAGAATAGTGTACGAACTTGCACTATCCGCAAGGCATACATTTTCATTACATATCCTTGCCATTCACTTCAAAGACAAATAATAATAAAATGAGTAGTATGCACAGTTAAATTAAATACTTGATCGGAATTATTTTTCTAAGAAACACTGTTCATAAAAATAATATATACTAAAATTTTTATTTTAAAACTTTACACATTTAATAATTTCAAAATTCATAAATATTAATATTTTATTATTTATATACATCATATTTGAAACTTAAATACATAGAAAATAAAACTTAACAATAAGTTCTTTACATTATTTATTCACATGAATAATTAACAATCTCACACTTTAAACTATTCCATCATTGATCAAATGACCAATATTTCCTTCAGGATCCTCAAAGAAATTAGATACATCATAATGGGTGGTGGAATTTTCAGCATCATTTGAAACGAAATTTGACTCTTTTCCCTTGTCGTCCTTTTTCAAAGATGCCTGGTAAAGATAAACTAGATGCCTTGGGGTACGACAGATACGTGACCAATGGCCCTTTCCACCACAACGGAAACACTTATCCTCTGTTGATTTATTCTGCCCGATATTTCTTTCTTTATCCCACTTCTGGTGAGATCCTCTCTTTTGAATATAATTCCTTTTCCTTCCATAATTTTTCTTGTTATTGAAACTTTGCCATTTACCTCTTCTGGGGTAATTTGCCACATTTACTTCAGGAAATGGGGCGGCTTCATAATTTTTCAATAGCAACTCATTATTGCATTCAACAACAAGAAGGCAAGAAATTAACTCAAAATATTTTTAAATCATTTTTCTCGATACTGCTCCTGTAGGAGCACATTCGAGGCATGGAAGGTTGAGAAAGTTTTCTCCAACATATCATGATCATTTATTTTTTTTCCACATAATTTTATTCGTGAGGTGATTCGAAACATTGCAGAATTATATTCATTTATAGATTTAAAATCTTGTAGACGCAAGTGCGTCCATTCATATCGAGCTTGAGGAAGTATCACCATTTTTTTATGATTGTACCTTTCTTCAAGGTCTTTCCAAAGATTTGCAGGATCTTTTAATGTGAGATATTCATTTTTTAATCCTTCGTCAAGATGACGACGAAGAAAAATCATGGCTTTGGCTTTATCCTTCTGGGATGCATTATTTTCAGCCTTAATGGTATCTCTAAGATCCATTGAATCAAGATGAATTTCAGCATCTAGTATCCATGATAAATAATTGTTTCCAGATATATCAAGAGAATTGAATTCAAGATGAGAGAGTTTCGACATAATGAAAAATTGTTACCTGAATCTTCCTAAAAATTTGATCAGAGTCTCGTACTGATAACGTGTTGTAGAATAACTAAATAAATAAATAAGGAAGAGGTAACAAATATAAAATATGAAATATAACTTGATAACTCTAATAGTAATGTTTACTAGAATGACTATATTAATAGATATATTTAATTATTTGTAGTAAAATATAAAAGAGAATAATATAAGAGAGAGAGAGAGAATGAAGATTATTTTATTGCTATACTTTTGTGTTGTTTTAGAGAAAATGAAGATTATTTTATTGCTATATTTTTGTGTTATTTTACGTACTGAGGTTTAGCCTCTATATATACAAGTAAGGAGGCCACCTTATTCCACTATTATTAAATACAAGGACTTTGGTAATAATGAACTTCAGTATGGAAAATGTGAGCCACCCATGGTCATTCATTGTTGTTCTTATCATGGTTCTGAAAATCGAACCGGACCGGCTGATTCAACCGGATTAACTGGGAACCGGTCACCTAACCGGTCCGAGTAAAGTTAGAAACCGCTTGGTAAAAAACCGGTCAAACCGGTGAACTGGCAGAACCGTCTGATTTTTTAACGGGTTTTTGGTTTGAAAGTATAACCCTAAACGGTGTCGTTTTGCTCTAAAAAAAAGAAATAAAATAAAATAAAACCCAACAAACAGCACTACGTCCCTACTCCTCTCTCTTCTCTCTCACTCTCACATTCAAATCCCTAATTTAACCCAACTAACCCTATCAGAGCCCCCAGCCGCCGCTACCGTCAGCCCCCAGCCGCCGCCACTCTTCTCTTTCTCATCGTCTTTGTGCTCATCGTGAAGCCCCACCAGCCACCGTCATCCCCAGCCGCCGCCCCTGTTCTCCTTCTCATCGTCTCTGTGCTCATCGTGAAGCCCACCTCTGTGATCGTCGTCGTCGGCAGTGATAGAGGGTGCCATCATCGTCATCCTCCTTGATCCTCTTCTCCTCTACTTCACGAGAACGGTTGCTCAATCCTCTTCAAGCACGTCCTCTCCTCCGTGAATCTCTGCCCGGAGCCTCGCCGTGGAATCTCTGCTTGGTTTCTCGCCGTTGCAAACTGATCCTCTTCTGAGCTCACTGTCACCGTCGTTCCTCCCTCGTCGTGTCTCCAGTAAGCCGCTACTTCTTTAGTTTCAATTTCTAAGATTCTGGCTTTTGAGTTTGATTTTTTGTACTAGATTCTAAGTTGGGATTGTATTCTGAGTTGGGTTGTTGCTTAATGTGATTCTGAATTTAATTTGAATTGTTTCACTTAGTTTTTCTGTTTCTGGATTTGGAGATTGAGTTGTCTGTATTCTGAGTTTTTGTTGTTAAAAAGCATTGAATTTGTTGAACCTAGTTAGGGTTTTGTTAGTTATAAGAGGCTTGTTGCACAATAAGAGATTTCATCAATGTGTTATTCAATTGAATTGTATATTGGCAGCCCAAAAAGGGATAATTGAATTGTATAAGAGAATAATTAGCCTTGACTTGACAATGTTGCCTGCAAGATCACTTCTTTGATGCAGCAATAGCCAGTAAAGTCCTAATCTTTACAAACTGAAGTTAAGGTTTCTTCCAAATCTATCCAATATTTATTCTTGAGCAAAGCCTGAAACAGAAAAATAGGAATAATAGCCTACCTCAGGATTGTTGTCTGAAACTGGATCATGGCTTGAGTCTGGAGAGGGAGAAGTGTTGGTTTACTAATCTCTTTTAAGTCCTGGCTGAGCTTCAACAAGATCTGGTGTTAGACGGAGTTTCTTTCTGGTATACACTAAATTTTAGCATTTTGAGTGGAAATTCTGGCTCAGTTGTTTTAAAGTCATCAATAAATTTAACTCAATCTGAATACTATCAATAAACTTTTCATTTTCAATTTTATTATATCTTAAACTTTAATATACTAATGGATATATTATAGTAACATGTATTATTTCCTAATGGTCATAATCATAATAATATATTCTTTAAAGAACAATATTTAAAATTGTGAAATTATGAACCTCTACTGTCTTTAATGTATCGAGTGTGTGTTTTAAAAAAACTACTAATGTTTAATCTTGAGGTATAACACCAGTCTCATGTTGAAGTATAACTGTAAAATTATTTTCATATTAAAATTTTTTTACTTAAAAATTAATGAATTTAAATATGTGAAATTATATATTAAATTTTTAATAATTTTATTTAATATTTAATTAAACTGGTTGAACCCTGATTGAATCTGGTCGAACCATTAAATCAATAAACCAATTATTTTACCGATTCATTGACCAGTTCGATTTACGCAACCTTAGTTCTTATCGTAATAAAAATCACAACCTTTTAACTCGACAAGATTGGACAAGTAGAAAACATACAAGTAATAGAAGAAGAAATGCAATATTGAAAACGGAAGTTGTTTGAATCATCATAGATGAATTAGTATTCTATGTGTTGTTGGTGGCCAACTCTAATTAGGCACTTGGGGGCGATTACCACCGAGGATTTGTCGGCATGATAGAAGCACAGGACAAGAGGAGGGTATGGTAGGCGTCGGAGGCAGGGGAATTGCAGAGGAGCAGCGATGGAGGTTTTCATTGAGGCTAGATTTAAGTATTCGTTAGTTTCAATTTGCTTGAGCGAGACCCAAACAATAATGCAATTTTTAATAAGGCCTTTTTTATGCGACCTAAATTTTACACATAAAATTTAAAAATAAAAAATAAGCTCTATTATTTTTTATTTTTATGTTTAGATAATTTAGACAAAAAATTGTAAGTATTAAAGAATCTCTTTCTAATTAATTACTGTACTTTAATCACTGTCAGCTTTTTTTATAAGACTATATCGAGTAGAAAATTCATCTCAGTTTCTATTTATGATCTATCCATCATAAAAAATAATTCTACATTAATTTGTGCGTCATAAACAGTAAATAAGAATTCAAACTATCCTTTTTTTTTTCTATTAGGAGGAACTAACTTTAGTCCCTATTATGGTTCAACTTAATTAATTAATTAAAATAATTAAGATTATATTAATTACTATTTCTTTTACAATAAT
>NC_029779.3:16452829-16487123 GCF_000817695.3 Arachis duranensis
TAAAAATATAATTATTTAAATAATATTAATTATAATTTAATATAATTATTTATTTTAAAGGTAACTTGTCACATGGCAAGTTATCATTGGATATCAGGAGTCCCTCTAAAAAAGAACTCTTTTTTTTCGAATTATGTAAAGGGCTCATCTTTTCTCCTTTCTAACCAATGGAACTGCATCTTGTCAAAAAAAGTGGGTTGAAAAGTCACCCATAGAGTTGCTTTAAGGAATCACCCTCAACTTTAACTTGGACACTGCCAGATTTAATTTTCTTGCACGTGTCAATATTTTACTCTTAACTCAAACTCATGCTATTTTTAGCCATAAAAAATTAAAAGCTAATGTCACTATAGAATTGGCCTAATTTAAACTCTAAGTACTATTTAAATTTTAAAATTTAAATTCTACTAATATAAAAATAAAGTATTGACTAAGTATTAATTAATATCCATATAAATGGTTAATTTTCTAATATTTTTTTAGAGATATATATAGTCATTCATATACTTTGTTAGAAAGATAAGAGAGAACATTAGTAAAAAGGTTCGTGCATATGCAAGTTGTATATTTAAATTGTGTAAAATGATAATATACAAGAATATTAATAGATATTAAGAGAATTAAAATAATAAAAATATAATAAATATCTAAATATACCAAATAATTATAATAAATGTTAATTGATTCTAATATATTCTAACATTTCCCTAAAATAAAATAAAAAAAACTACAAAAACTGACGGAATGGAAACAGACGAAACTTTTGAAAGGAAGCAAAGATGAAACTGCGAAAAGAAAATATAGACGGAATTATCAGAAAAAAGTGCAGACAAAACTACCAAAAATAAATGCAAACAGAACTGCAACAAGAGTGATAAACTATTGAAAAAAAGCCAAATAGGATGACGAATTATCAGAGCGAACTATCTAAAGGATGATGAACTGTTAGAAAGCTAGTGAACTGCCAAAAAGCACGGTGTAAACGGAAGAGAGCGGACATGAAACTTTCAAATGAGAGGAAGAGGAACAACTGATCTTTTTAGTGAGGTAGCATCAAAATAGTGACAACAAAAAGAAAAAAGATACGAAAAAAAGTGTGAAAAAGAAACACGATGCTTTCTCACCGAAGGAAAATAACTTATCATCTTCAAAAAGGATATAATGACTCTCATGCCAGGTTAGAAATGCGAGAGAGAGCAGTAGAAAAAAAATTTGTATGTATGCAAGTTGCATATTTAAATTGTGTAGAATGATAAAATATACAAGGATATTTATAGGTGCTAAAAAAATTAAAATAATAAAAATTTAGTATCCTATAATAAATATTTGGGATAAGTACTATTTTGATCCCTAAGGTTTAGGGTCAAAATCAAAATTGTTTCTAACCTTATTTTGAATTTAAAATCGTCCACAATGTTTCATTTAGTATTAAAATTGTCCTTTTGAATAAAATTATTTTTTAAAAGACAACAATACCCCTAACTGCACTACCGTTTGTTTTGTATTCCCCACCACCACCGTTCATTCTGCATTCTCCACTACCGCCATCCCCTTATTTCCACTATCATTCATTTCTTTCCACAACAACAATAACAACAGAATATATATTCAAATTCAAGAATTCATTATCAACAATAACATAACATTCAAATCAACAATAACACAACATTCAACATTCAAATGACATAATAGTGGTGCTGCTGCCACCACCGTCGAAAGAAGAGAGAATGTAGAGGGGGAGAGAGAGAGTTCGAAATCGTCAATCAGAGAGAGAGAGAGAGAGAGAGAGAGAGAGAGAGAGAGAGAAGAAGAAGAAGAAGAAGAAGAAGAAGAGACTTAGAGAGAAGGAAGCTTCGTCGTGCCTGGCCGTCGCCGTTACGACTTACCGTCGCCCTTGCAGCGCTGCGATTTACTGTCACCCTCACAGCGTCGCGCCTGACCCTCGCCCTCCTCGTATTCCTCATCGTTGTCGGAGAGGTGATGGTGGTGGTGGTGGTTGTGTTCCTCGCGTTTTCCAATTTTGAATCTCCCTTTTCTTGGTTTCAGATCTCCCTTTCCTCCCTTCTCTGGCAACCATTTCGAAGACCAGCGATGGCAGTTGCGACATGAGTTCTCTCTCTTCTTTCAATGGTAGTGGCAGTAGGATCGAGTGCCGCTATCGCTGTTGAAGAGCAGCGGTTTAAGAAGAAGAAGAAGGAGGAGGAGGTGTATTTGAGTGAAAGAAATGAAGATAGGCCAGAGAGATGAGAGAATAGGATTAATAGGATTGAATAAGAGTAAAATAGTCAAAAGAATGATTTTATAAATAATTTTAACTTTGGGGACGATTTTAAATCCAAAATAAGGTTAAGAGCGATTTTAATTTTGACCCTAAATTTTAGGACCAAACAATATTTACTTATAAATATTTAGATATACTAAATAAGTCTAATTAATACTAATTAATTCTACCATACCTTTTAAGACAAACTTTCGGTAATCCAAGTTCATCATTAATTTCATATTGAAATAATTTCAATTTTAGGTTTGGTTTGATAAAGGTTTCGAAAAGGTGCTTTTACTTTTTAAAAACTCAAACTCCTCATTTTGTGTTTGGTAAATAAAAAAGATCACGTACTTGTGTTTGCAGCTTTTAAAAGATCAGAATACTTTTGAAAGCACCTAAGATAGAGCTTTTTAAAATTGGCTTGTGCTTTTCAAAATTTAAAAGTCTAATATAACCTCACATGTTAATTAATTTTCAAATTTAATACTTACATTTATGTCTATTATAATATTTTTAAATTTTAAAAGCTATTTTTTTTTGAAAGCAAAGCTCAACACAACAAAGTGGAGCAAACAGGAACATTCAACAAACCAAAAACTAAAGACTAGAAGCTAAAACAGCGACACGTACCGATCCCTTGTCATCTCTGGCATATCCATCAACAACAAAAAGGATCCACACAACTCCACTCATTAGCGCTAAGGAAGGTCATGTTGATAATTTTTTCAACGCCTTTGCTAGAATTCTGGAAGATCCTCCTATTTCTTTCCAACCAGATGTTCCAAAAATCGCACAGAAGCACCTCAACCGCTGCCTTTGATTCTCCTTACTCCGCGGTTCCTCTGTCCAGCTCAAAAAGTGTTCTTTCATCGAACCCGGAAAAGACCATTGTCGGCCAAAAGCTAAGATCCAAGCATTCCACACCTGCCACGCAAAGGTAGGACCTAGAAACAAGTGATATACATGTTCCACATCATTATTGCATAACACACAAACATTGTCTTCCTGAGTGATGATACCAAACCGGCTTAGCCTTTCCTTTGTATTCATTCGGTCTATCAGTACAAACCAAGCAAATAGCTCCACTCTTGGTGGGACCAAACCTTTCCAAATACTCCTAATAAAGCTGAAACTTGTTATCCCCTATGGTAGCATTTTTTCCTGCCATACCTGCACAAATGAGTTAGTTGAAAAAACACATTGCCTATCATATTTCCACGCCACTCTATCTTCTCTGTTTTGTGCTAGCCTCACAGGTCTCAACACCTCATGCAACTGGTTCAGAAGTTCCAATTCCCATTGGAAGAGTTCGCGCCTCCATTGAAAATTCCAAATCTACTTTAACCCATCCCAAAACCCACAAGCCCCAATAACAGAACCCTCCTGGTTTGAAACAGAGAAGAGCCTCGGGAACCGATCTTTTAGAGCTCCACCAAGAAGCCACACATCCTCCTAGAACCGAGTCTGTTGCCCATCACCTACCTCCATTGACAAGCCTGTAACCAACTTATCTCTAAGTTGTTAGTTCGTGAAATTTACTTGGCAGATATCCTTCCATGGGCCTCCTCTAGTAGGTAGTATTTGAGTTGAGAGTAGTTCATTTGAGTTCAGATTATGGCACGAACACACTACCTTCTTCCACAGCGGGCATTCTTCCTTAGCAAAATGCCACCACCACTTAAATAACAGAGCAGTGTTCCGAATCAAAGCATCTCCAACACCCAAACCACCTAGCTTCTTAGGAGCTTGCACCACTTCCCATCTTACCAGAGCCATACCATTTCGACCATCTTCCTTACACCATAAGAACCGTCTTTCCAATGATATCAACTTCTCAGCAATTGCCTTTGCCATCTTGAACAGACTCAAGTAATACACCGGCAAGCTATTTAAGACTGACTTGATGAGCACCAATTTTTCCGCTTTATTTAGCACTTTAGCTTTTCACATACTAAGCTTCTCCTCCACTTTGTCTATTATAGGCTTCCAGGTCTTCACCAACCTCAGATTTGCACCTAACGGGATTCCAAGATATTTAACCGGAAGAGTGTCTCGCTTACAACCCAGCAAGATGCACATACGATGGGTCTACTGCTCATCACAATTGATTGGAATCAGGCTGGACTTATCAAAATTGATACTAAGCCCTGACATCAACTCAAAGCACCTCAGTAGCCTCCTGTAATTCTTGATAGTCTCCTCTTCTAGTGGACAGAAAAGAATAGTATCATCTGCAAATTGAAGGTGTGACAATACTATACTGTCTTTGCCAAGCAACAGTGGTGATATCCGTCCGTTCCTAACTACCTCTTCAATCATTCGATGCAGTACATCCACAACTAGAACAAACAAGAAGGGTGAAAGGGGGTCACCTTGTCTCAAGCCTCGTTCCATCTTGAACGACTTAGAAGGCGAACCGTTTATCAGAACCGACATAGAAGCAGTGGTCACACACTCCCTAACCCATGCTCTCCACTTCTGGCCGAATCCCATCTTCTGTAGCACAATGTCCACGAAGCTCCATTTGACCCTATCATAGGCTTTTTGGAAATCCAGTTTGATTATTGCTGCCTCTTTTTTCCTCAATTTGAGCCAGTTCACCGTTTCACATTAAATTAATGCCCCATCGTGGATTTTTCTTCCTTGTACAAATGCACTCTGAGTCTCCTCTACTAATGCTGGCATCACTGATCTCATCCTTCTAACAAGGACCTTAGATATAACCTTGTACACGCATCCTACCATACTGATCCGTCGTAAGTCTTTAATCTCCTCCGCACTAATGAACTTAGGTGCCGGTGCCACTCAAGTGATATTGGAATCCGCCAGTAGCTTGTACGTCTGAAAGAACTCCATTAATGCTGCCGTGAACTCTGCCCTAATTTCATCCCAACATCTCTTGATGAAATTCAAGTTGTACCTATCACACCCTGGTGCCTTAGATGACTCGCAGTCCCATACAGCTTCTCGGATTTCCTCAGCCGACGGTAGCACTTCTAAAGTCCCAGCATCTAGCTCGTCTATTTTCTCCACCAACCCATCCCTGAAGCTCACCTTGGGAGACCGTTCTTGATGATATAAATCTTTGTAAAATTCTCTGATAGCAATCTTTATTCTAGCTTGGTTCCGGACCCTTTTGCCATTAATTACCAGTGTATCAATCCAATTATTCCGCCTTCTTGCTGATGCTATATTGTGGAAGTACCTTGTATTTTTGTCCATATCCTTTGCATGCCGAGACCGAGACATCTGTTTCCCATGTACCTCTTTTCTCACATACCATCTCTCACAGCAAGTGACCAACGCCTTTCTTCTAGCCTCCATTGTTCCATCATACACTCCATTACTTATCATATCATCAAGTCTCTTGATTTCTTCCTCAAATTTTGCAATCTTTTTGTCTATCTCACTAAAATTGTCCTTATGCCATCTCCCCAATGGAACAGTCAAAGCCTTAAATTTATCTGTGAAAGGTTTATCCCCTAGATCTCTCCACTCCTCCTTCACCATTCTGAGAAAACCCTCATGTGTGAACCACGAGTCCAGGCTTCTGAACGGGCTTGGACCAAACGACAACTTCCTGTCCTCAAGTATTATAGGGCAATGGTCTGACAAGCCCCTCAGCCCACCTCGAAGCCGAGACTCTGGGAACTCTTGTAACCACTCCAAACTCAGCAGAGCCCTATCTATCCGGCTACAAGACCGTCCCCTGAACCATGTAAATTTGCGATCAGAAAGCGGCATACTCTTGAATTCTTCCGCAGACTGAGTTAAACTAGTACCACCTTTTCTTTTCCCTTCGTGTACTATTTCATTAAAGTCTCCTAGAAAACAGCACGGAACTTGACATAAACCAGCTATAAAACTCAACTCCTCCCAGACCTGTTTCTTCTCTGCTTTAGTATGTGCTCCGTAGACCAAGATAAAAGAACAATTGAACCGTCTCTTTAACATTACTCATTCAACACACAACCACCTTTCTCCTTTATAGCAATTATTCATACTAAACACCAAATCATTCCAAATTAACAACAGTCCACCGGAGGCACCATCAGATCCCACATATTCCCATCCTACACCGTTATTTCCCCAAATTCTTGTAACGTCGAACCTTGTCACTACCTGCTTTTTGGTCTCAGTCAACCCAACCATATCTAACTTATGTTTATTCCTAAGTTCCTTCACCATTCGCAACTTCCCATCACCTCGTAACCCCCTAACATTCCATGAACTAACAATCATTTATAATATTTTTACACACCTGTTTTTTGTTTTTTGGTCTGCACCGTCTCAGCTTCGCCTTTTTCTTAGCCACTCTTCTTTTACGATCTATTTCTGCGTTCTGTGCTTAGAGGATTTCCATAATATCCACATCCTCATCTTGCAGTACCACCCCAGATTCTTTACCCAGCTCCTAGGTTCTTTGGTTTTCCAGTGACTGCCCTACTTCCCTTGAAGGCTGACTATCACCACCCTCTTCTTTAGTTTCCAGGTCCTCCTAACAACTAGCACCCCGTTCAATGCCATAGTCAAACAGTTTGTACACCCTCCTTCAACTTCTTTGGATAAGACCGTGGCCACTATCATCTCCTGGTCAAGCATGGCATCCATGTCTTCTAGGTTCCCGCGGCCCTTCGGTGCGCAAACTTTAAGCACCATGTCCCCTCCTTCCTTGACCCACTCATCAACCTCATCCCTCCCTCCACCACCCGTGTTCTGGCCTTCCACCACCACAGCCGTCTCACGCTCACCCCTATCTGCATCGAGCTCGTCTTCGCCAGCCACCGTACTGCCATCGTCTTCAACATCCAAGATGTCCTCAGCTTGGATTCGGTCATCCCCACCAGAAGGCTCCCAGCCCCCTTGGTCGACGTCGAGTTTGTGGCCCTGATTAGGTCCCTCGCGTGCGCTGCCATCAGCTTCGTGGGCGTCCGCATCGCGAGCGTTACCTCCCCCTCCTCATCGTTAGGTTCCAGCCTTCCTGTCCCAGCCCTCCAGACCCCCCTTCGACCCGACCCAACCACATCGGGCCCTGCAGGTGTCTCCATTCCAGCTAAAGTCATCAGGCCCATTAAGTCCAGCCTTTCCCCCTGTATCTGACTAATAGCATTGGCCCACTCCTTGGTTAGACAAACAAGCCTTCCCTCCTTTTGAAACTTAGTGTAACCGGTCCTAGCCTTAGGTTTGTCTCCCTTTTTTTGTTTTTGTAATTGTTCATTAATGGGCCCCTTCTGCAACCCATGAAGAGCGCAAGACATGGTCCTCTCCGAGTTAGCCTTGCTGCTCTGGGCGTTACTTCCCCCGAAGGTAGGAACCCTGTGATTCTCTCCCTTAACGGCTTGATGCATTACGATTTTCCCATAATTGCGATATCCACTACCATTAATCCATTCATTCAAAATTTCGGCTGTAATTACTGTACTACCCTTGTCATCATCTGCTCCCCGAGGCACCTTCAACACCAGCTCTTCATCGTGGATTCCTGTACGCTGTGATTCTGCTTCTTGTCTACCGTGATCCAAAAGTGCGCTGCCTTCTCCGTCTCCAGATTTCTCCATGCACACTAAATTATACTCCTCATATCCAATCTCTTTAACCAGAACATCAAATTCCTCTGTTCCAACGGTGATATGAATCGACTCCTGAATGATCTCTTTCAGACAAGTATCAATCTGCACCCGTCCTACTGTGAATGAGCTACACAATTCAGTTCCTTTATCACAGGTAATCACATCTCCCCATAGGCCTCCTATTGTTCTGAACGTGTCCACTGACCATACGTGCAACAGAACGCCAAAGCATTCTAGCCACACTCTCCGGTTAGCACTCTGCTTCGTCTCCTCCCACTGCCTTACACTATGGAACAATTGCAGGAGACTATTCATATTAAACATGTATGTTTCTTCCGCATTCCGGACACTATCAAAAGTGATAAGAGCTTTGTATGCTCCCATCTCCCGGATTTGAATGACTTTAGGCAAATTCTTAGCTACCATATTCTTCATAGAAGCAATGTTAATAGGCATTGTCGTGCCCACTACGAGACTCCTCTGCAGCCATTCAAGATTTTCTGACACCACTGCTACCTCAATGTTTTTAATGCGCCGCTTCTCATGTGACCCCTTCTCCAATCCTTTTGTCCGTTCTTCATGTCCAACCAGCAATTCATTCTGCACTACTTCTTGACTTATTTGCAGGGTTCTAGGATTTTCCATTTCATCTCCTCTGTTTCTTTTGTTCATGTTCTGGGACTCCGGCGCTCTTCTATACTTGGCCTCTCCCACAAACAACACCTTACCTCGTAGTCGCATTCGATTCATTTCCGCTATAGCTTTCAACGCCCTCCTTTTGTTGTGTAACGAATGAACGCAAACATATATATTCATACCTTTATTTTTCCGAGTTAGATATATATCAATGATGCGTCCCGTCCAATTGAACAAGTAGAATAACTCTCTCTTTGATATGTCGCCTGGAAGGTTACTCATAAAGACTGAGAAAGACTCATGTTCCAACTGCCGATACTCTTCTCGATTCCAAACCCGAAGATCCTTTCCTAGGTTCCTAGATCTCCCACCTAAGATAGAACTTTTTTAAAGTTGGCTTGTGCTTTTCAAAATTTAAAGTCTAATATAATCTCATATATTAACTAATTTTTAAATTTAATACTTACATTTATGTCTATTATAATATTTTTAAATTTTAAAAGCTATTTTACGAAACGCAATTGATGGTTTTTGTGTTTATTGAAAGATATTTTTGATTTGATTTACCAAATATAAATGTTATAACTTTTAAAAAGTCATCTTTTAAAAGTTAACTTTTATAAGCTACTTTTGAAAAATAAAAGTTTTATCAAACCAAGTCTTAGTTTATTTTGTGTCATATGAAAAATAATAAAATATGAATCATATTATGTATACACTAAAATCATCTATTAAAATGAATTATTAATATAAAATATATATTAAAATACAAATATATATATAAAAAATAAATTAAACCATATATATTTATATACAAATATATTACTGCTATTTTAATATACAAATAAAATTTTTTAAAAAATAATTAATTAACCTGTCTCTCTTTTGAATAACTATTTTTTTGAGGGAAAAATAATTCTGTCGTTTCTCTATTGGCCTCTTTTTCTCATCAAAATAAGAAAAAAAATACAACCGACGTCATGTTATACTATCACCTTAATTATTTGTTTATTTATATTTTATACAGGATCTGTAAAATTATATTTTTAATTTAAATACATAAAAAAAAGAAAGTATAACAAAAGTTAATTTTTAGTTAATCAACAAATTTAATCACCTGTGTCATACACGTGATAAGATTAAAATTATAATTTTAAGTTGTTACGTTAAATTTCATTTTAATTATAATAATTTAATTAATAAAAAATAACTTGTATGCGTTGTTTTTCTTTTTTTAATATAGTGTTAACTGTATTAACTATAAAATAATTATTTAATCTACTTTTTTCAATAAATCAGACATATATACTCAATATGACCATAAATAATCTAGTAATACTTAAATCTACCAACAAAATTTTATATGTTGGTTCACTGTGAAGTAAGAAAATTTCAAAATCAGCTCAAAATGAAGAACAAATTAATAGAGAATCCTAATGCAGAAAGTTTTGTAATAAACAATAAATAATTTAAATTTACTGAATAACAATTCAATGCTATCATTTAATACATGCAAAATATATACATGAAACAACATTGTATCAATGTTTGTATATAAAATTATATGATTAACGTAATTATAAAATTATTTGTTAAGAGAATAAAATTATACAAATTTTAATGATAATTTTAATATTCTCAATCTATTAATGTACAATAAGAATTCATCTATTAGTTCCTAAATTTCTAATTTTTTTAAGTGATAGTAATAAATTTTAATAAATAAATAGATTTAGTAAGACATTTTGTTATTACCTTTTTATTATAGGCTCTCAAAAACTTCTCTATATACCACATTCATCGTGCAGTTATCTTCCAAGTGTCCATGATCTTGCAACAGCACTCACAGACCATCTTTACTCGTTACCCTTGATAACGCAACATACAATTGACCATGGGTGAAAACTAGCCTTGGAAGGTAAATTCCAACTTTCGATAGAGTTTGTTCCTAGAACTTATTTATTGTCATTACAAATGACATGATAATTGGGAATTGTCTTCTTTGAAACCTGACCGGCAATGTTTCATTATTTGAAATTAGATTCAGTCTTGGGATAAAAACAATACTTCCAGCTTTGTTACCAGTTAAAGTCTTGCATTCTATCACATGATTTTCCATTCTTCTAACTTGCATCCTCGTTCCATTGCACAAACCATTAGTTTAGTCTATATTCCGCAGCAACATAATAGGAGCACCAACCTTCAGAACAAACTTGTGTGGTGATAGACCTGAACAATTTATTCCATTTAGAATCTCTGGCGAGAAAGCATCTAACTCAAATTCCATATTCCCCTCTTCAGCACACACAGAGTCTGAACTTAAGTAGATTCTTTCTTGTCCAGGTAACTCTGCAGTCATCTTGTTGTTGACATTAGTGACACAATCTAAAGTTGGTGCAAGACTAGCTCTATCCTAGAAATAATTTTCAACGGATAAATTGGATAACATATCTGGATACACAAAATTAATGAGGTCATCCAAAACTGTCTCAGAGCTCTTAATCAAAATGTCAGATGGTATATGAACGATCGATTCACCATCTGTTGTATCACCAGCCAAACCATCATCAATTTTGAGTAGCCATTCTGCAAAATTTTTGAGTTCTTGTATGTTGTTATTTTCACCTAGTGACAATCTCATATTTTTTGTAAGATTCAAAACCTTACAGTTATGCCACAAATATGAAGAATTAATAGAAGACTGAATTATATCTTGCCTTGAGCCTCTGGGAATCATAGGTAAAATTTGTCTAAAATCTCCTCTGAGAACAACAACTTTACCTCTAAATGGCAAATGAGTATTATACGAATCTGAGCACCTTAAGATGTCTCTAGGGCATTTGTCTAAAATTTTGTAACAATACTTACTTATCATTGGAGTTTCATCCCATATGATTAATTTGGCCTGGATTAACCTTGCAAGAGGACTTTCCTGTTTAATGCTACACAAAGAATCCTCGTTTATGGCCAAAAAAATTTTAAACCTTGAATGTATAGTTCTTCCATTAGGCAACAAAAGTGCAGCTATATATACTAATTTTACAAACAATATGAATTTTTAATGGAAATACTTGATACTAATAAAAAAAATGATATAAATAAAAATTATTTAATTTCAATTTCAATTTCATATCACAAAACAGTAAATTTCAAAAATTATGAAATCTTTTTGACATATGTATTATGCCATACGTATAAATTACACGGGTTATTATATAAATTCATATATATGCATAACAAAACAGTTTAATATTATATATTTTTTACATTAATTATATGCCAATATTTTAAAAAAAGAGATAAAAGAAGAGATATATAAATATGTATAATATTATTGCTATATGTGAAGCAATTTTATATTGCTTTAATTATAGAGACTTACTATAATTATATAAAATTTAATTTGAGGAAATAATTTTCATTGCCATAAATAATATACTAAAACTGTTAGTATATTATCTTCTTTATGCTTAATTGAATTTATCAATGATTTTTCCGTGTAAATCATTATTACCCAGTTTTTAATAATTACTTAATATACAAAATTTGAAATTGGAAATTGTTATTAATAATTCAATTAACTGGTTAATTGAGTAATAATTGTCAAATTATTAAGGTGCAAAATCATTGATTTACTCAATTGATTTTCATATATTATTTATATTTCAAGTAATAATTTGAAATTATATTATTTACCCAGTTAATAATACTATTATTAAAAATTATTTTTTGCATTGATTTTTAAATCAATTATTAAATAATTATTTTTGTTAAGATAATTGTTTATAAATTATTTCAAATTATATTTTGTTAAGATATAATTATTTAGATTATTACTCATGACACGGGTATAATTTCATTTTATACCTATTAATCAATTATAACTATATGACACGGGTGTAATTTCAATTTTATCTACGGATTATTTTCCGTAATAATATACAACATATTATTTACCATGATAATTTGATTTGATTGATTTCTAATTATTTACGTACATAAATGATTAAAATATATAACATAAATATCGTAATTATTATAATTCTATGATATAATTATAGTAAATATCGTAATTATTATAATTCTATAATATAATTATAATTAACATATTTTATCATAATTAAATATTAATTTCATATAATTATAATGAAAATACTTTTCCAAAATAATATAATCTACTATTATTCATCCACTAATTATTTGGCAATAAATCTTAATATGATTTTTTATATCTCCGCTATGAGAAATAACTACTTAGATATACCAAATAATATGTAACATATTACTACCTGTATAAGTTAAGGCACAAAGACAGGATTTAATTAAGGTGATTGAAACTTTCACCAAATAGAATATGACCTCAATCGAATAAGAAAAGGGTACTCGATTTTGCATTAATTAGCTAGTCGAAGAAATAACATACTCATTCATTATTCATGTTTCATTATATTTTTTAAATAATATATAGAAAACATATATCTTGTGTATAAAAATGTGACTATTAGTAATTTTATTAATAAACCTTTTTTAAAACTATTACTAATTTCAATTTTAATAAAAAATCTGAGGAAATAATTTCGCTTGCCATAAATAATATACTAAAACTGTTAGTATATTATCTTCTATATGGTTAATTAAATTTATCAACGATTTTTTCGTGTAAATCGTTATTACCCAGTTTTTAATAACTACTTAATATACAAAATTTGAAATTGAAAATTGTTATTACTAATTTAATTAACTGGTTAATTGAGTAATAATTGTCAAATTATTAAGGTGCAAAATTATTGATTTACTCAATAGATTTTCATATATTATTTATATTTCAAGTAATAATTTGAAATTATATTATTTACCCAAATAATAATACTATTATTAATAATTATTTTTTGCATTGATTTTTTAAATCAATTATTAAATAATTATTTTTGTTAAGATAATTGTTTATAAATTATTTCAAATTATATTTTGTTAAGATATAATTATTTAGATTATTACTCATGGCACGGGTATAATTTCATTTTATACCAATTAATCAATTATAATTATATGACACGGGTGTAATTTCAATTTTATCCACCGATTATTGGCAAATAAATTTTATTCCAATTATAAATAAAACACCGATTATTGACAAATAAATTTTATTCCAATTATAAATAAAATCTGTTTTTATTGGCAAATAAATTGTCTTTAGGTTAACGATTTATTATATGTGTAGGTTTATTTTTTGTCAAATATAGTGAAAATACAAATAAAGAAATAAAGGATAAAAATAAACTTAATAATATCTGACACTACTTCATTTTATTAAATTATTTAAAAATAGCACATCCACAAAAAATAATCATAATATATAAATTGATGCAGTAATTTAAAATTCTATAATTATAATTTAATCAAATACTAATAGTAAAACCAAATTACCTAAACAATATTGAACCTATTCTAGTCCTTATTCACGTATAGTATAGAATTATTCTTGTAACGACAACTAACTGAAATAACATGGTAAGTTTCAATATTTAGAATTCATGCAAAATCAGACCATCCTCTTATTAGATAAGCTTCATCATCCACTATCCATGCAATGCGATAAGGTATAGAATTGTCACACCGAAAAACCAAACTAACTCTTATTTCCCTCAATGGCATTGCATGCATGCAAAAAAAGCTGATAATTTCTGAAAAAAATCAAAATATGTTAAAATATTATTCTAATAATGAACAGCTTAAAATAAAAAAATTTAAATATATTACTAATCGTTGAAATTGCATATCTGAATTTGTCATGAATTTAGCAAAACTGAACGCTTACATCCTTCGGTAAAATAGAGACTATTGCCTCTTCTTTGAACGCTTACATCCATGTAGTTAGAACCCGAATAAGTGAAGACAACTCGATGAGATATTTCATAGATGTGATGCATTGTAAATGATTGTGGCAAAAGACAATCGAACTGGAACATTAGACGATAAGAATAACTTAGAGTAACAACAAATAAAAAATTATCAAAAGAATAATATAATAGAATGAGTATATAAAAAATATTATAAAAAATTATAAATTGTACCTTAAAAGGATCAACTTCAATAAAATTACGAAGAATACATTCTTATTCTATGAAGTAGTAAAAAAAACACTAAATATAAAATTATGAATTGACTCTCAAATTTAGATTCATGTACCACAGAAAAACACTATATATAAACTTTAGTAAAACAAAAATAAATATGTAAATTACCTATTATTAAGATAATTTTTTAATAATGCATTAAACTTTGATTTGATACAATTATAATGAAGATATATTTCTAAATTAGTATAATTATATATTATTCATTAAATATTAATTACAATATAATTATATTAAAGATACTTTTTATAAAATAATTTAGAAAAATTATTTGATATACGTGAATCGGGTAACAAAGATTTTTTATTATTATTATTACTATTATTGAGATTATTATTATCATTAAAATTATTAAAAGTATTTTTAATTGATAATTGATAAGTAGTTTAATAGTGCATTAAATATTGATTTGATATAATTATAATGAAGATATGTTCCTAAAATAGTATAATTATATATTATTCATTAAATATTAAATATAATATAATAATAATATAATTATAATAAATAATTTAGAATAGATGAAAAATTTCATTCATTTTGGAGGGAAAACGAACTCACGAGAGAGCGACACGTCACCCTTATTAGTTGGGGGAAAACCCAGTTTTAGTATATTAAATAGATTTCTAACCATGAATGTTTAAAATGTTGACAAAAATATCCAAAAAAATAAAAAAAAATAAAACTAACATTATACCACCTATTTGACAAAAATACCTAAACTTTAAATTTTTATTGACTTTTTAAAAAAAATCATATTAAATTCTTAAATTATCCTCATCTTCTTCACCATCTCCACCATCACCATCACTATCACGTGCTGGCCACTCCTCCCACAATCAATTTCCAACCCACTACCCTATACTTATACTCATACTCACCCGAAATCCCAACTCCCATTCCTTATAGATATTAATTTTTCTATAATAAATATACTTTTTTTAAATAAATATATAATAATTTTTTAACATAAAGTTTATCAAAATTCAAATTTTACTGGTCTAAATTCAATTTTAATATGATCCAAAAATAGAGTAATTTTACCGAATCTAAAATTGGATAAAAATTTAAAAAATAAACTTAATTATTATTTAAAATCGGATCCGAATTAAAGAGAAACTTGACTTCCCCTCACTCTGTATACACTCCTACCTCGTAATGTAATATAATCAATAGTAGAACATAACTTAATTCTTTTGTTCTGTTATGATCGAATAATAGAATGTCTACTTGTACATGGTTATAGCAAGGAAGAAAAAATATCACACTACGTTACAACATATTCTTTGGGGAGAACAAATATCACACTATGTTACAACATTTGTTTGTGTAGATTTAAGAATTAAAGAGAATTAAATTTATCTTTACTTTTACCTAATTAAATATTGTATCATTTTTGGCATATAATTTAACATAAAAATATATAATTTATTCTTTAAATTTAAATCTAATAATTTTTCTGAATTTATAAATATTTTGACAATTTTTATAAATAAAATCTTTTTTCTTTGTTTAGAAAAAAACAAAAAAACTAAGTCTAACAATACTAATCATATCAGCAGATATCCAACTCTTTTAAATAGAGTTGATAACACGACTTGCTGCAAGTAAGACTGAAAGTAGAATAGGTTGAGTTGCGAATATAGTAAAATTTTGGTTTATGACCAATTATTCTATCTCGTCTATTTGCACCCTTGATTTATTAGTGTATCTTGTTAAAAAATTATTATACATTTATTGAAGGTAAAGGAGATGATGGAACACACATTCTCTCTTTGTCTAAACTCTTCAAGCTAATGAGAGAACCACCTTAATTCGTATTATATTATTATAACACTCTTTTATTGGTTTTTAAATGCTACTTGATATCAACTAATATATAACAAATTACACTTTGACAAATTGATAATTATGTTTGTAATTTTAATATGGACTAGATTATGATTTTATTATTTTTAATTTTAATATAAATTTAATTTTTTATTTTTTATATTACTAGTATATTACCCAGTCATTTTGGTAATCATATTCAACTAAATCAATATGGTTTAAAAATTAATAATAAAAATTTTAGTTAAAAAATAAAAATAAAATAATTTAATCTACTTAATATACTAAAATTGGGTTTTTCCCTAACTACTAAAGGTGACGTGTCGATCTCTCGTGCCTCCGTTTTCCCTCCAAAACAAATAAATTTTTTTTCTATTCTAAATTATTTTATAGTAATTATATTATAATTAATACTAAATAAATAATATATAATAAGACTAATTTGGCAACATATCTTCGTTATAATTATATCAAATCAATATTTAATGCACTATTAAACTACTTATCAATTATCAATTAAAAATACTGTACATAATAAAAAATTGCCTTAATAATAAGTAATTTACATATTTATTTTTGTTTTACTAAAGTCTATAAATAGTGTTTTTCTGTGGTGTATATCAAATAATTTTTTAAATTATTTTATAAAAATTATCTTTAATATAATTATATTGTAATTAATATTTAATGAATAATATATAATTATACTAATTTAGAAACATATCTTTATTATAATTGTATCAAATCAAAATTTAATACATTATTAAAAAATTACCTTAATAATAGATAATTTACATATTTATTTTTGTTTTACTAAAGTCTATATATAATGTTTTTCTGTGGTACATGAATCTAAATTTGAGAGTCAATTCATCATTTTATATTTAGTGTTTTTTTTTACTACTTCATAGAATAAGAATGTATTTTTCGTTTTTTATTGAAGTTGATCTTTTTAAGGTACAATTTATAATTTTTTATAATATTTTTTTATATACTCATTCTATTATATTATTCTTTTGATAAATTTTTTATTTGTTGTTACTCTAAGTTATTCTTATCGTCTAATGTTCCAATTCGATTGTCTTTTGCCACAATCATTTACAATGCATCACATCCATGAAATACCTCATTGAGTTGTCTTCACTGATTCGGATTCCAACTACATGGATGTAAGCGTTCAAAGAAGAGGCAATAGTCTCTACTTTATCGAAGAATGTAAGCATTCAGTTTTGCTAAACTCATGACAAATTCAGATATGCAATTTCAACGATTGGTAATATATTTAAATTTTTTTAGTTTAAGCTGTTCATTATTAAAATATTTTAACATATTTTGATTTTTTTCAGAAATTACCAGCTTTCTTTTGCATGTATGCAATGCCATTGAGAGGAATAAGAGTTAGTTTGGTTTCTCGGTGTGACAATTCTATACCTTACCGCATTGCATGGATAGCGGATGATGAAACTTATCTAACAAGAGGATGGTCTGATTTTGCACGAATTCTAAATATTAAAACTTACGATGTTATTTCAGTTGGTTGTCGTTACAAGAATGATTCTATACTATACGTGACTAAGGACTAGAATAGGTTCAATATTGTTTAGGTAATTTGGTTTTACTATTAGTATTTGATTAAATTATAATTATAGAATTTTAAATTATTACCTCAATTTATATATTACGATTATTTTTTGTGGATGTGCTATTTTTAAATAATTTAATAAAATGAAGTAGTGTCAGATATTATTAAGTTTATTTTTATCCTTTATTTCTTTATTTGTATTTTCATTATATTTGACAAAAAATGAACCTACATATATTAAATCGTTGACCTAAAGACAATTTATTTGTCAATAAAAACAGATTTTATTTATAATTGGAATAAAATTTATTTGCCAACAATCGGTGGATAAAATTGAAATTACACATGTGTCATATAATTATAATTGATTAATTGGTATAAAATGAAATTATACCCGTGTCATAAGTAATAATCTAAATAATTATATCTTAATAAAATATAATTTGAAATAATTTATAAACAATTATCTTAACAAAAATAATTATTTAATAATTAATTTAAAAATCAATGCAAACTTAATAATTTGACAATTATTATTTAATTAACCAGTTAATTGAATTAGTAATAACAATTTTCAATTTCAAATTTTATATATTAAGTAGTTATTAAAAACTGGGTAATAACGATTTACACGGAAAAATCATTGATAAATTCAATTAACCATATAGAAGATAATATACTAACAGTTTTAGTATATTATTTATGGCAAGCGAAATTATTTTCTCAGATTTTCTATTAAAATTGAAATTAGTAATAGTTTTAAAAAAGTTTATTAATAAAATTACTAATAGTCACATTTTTATACACAAGATATATGTTTTCTATATATTATTTAAAAAATATAATGAAACATGAATAGTGAATGAGTATGTTATTTCTTCGATTAGCTAATTAATACAAAATTGAGTATCTATTTTTTATTCGATTGAGGTCATATTTTGTTTGGTGAAAGTTTTAGTCACCTTAATTAAATCCTGTTTTTGTGCCTTAACTTATACAAGTAGTAATATGTTACATATTATTTGGTATATCTAAGTAGTTATTTCTCATAGTGGAAATGAAAAAAATCATATTAAGATTTATTGCCAAATAATTAGTGGATGAATAATAGTAGATTATATTATTTTGGAAAAGTATTTTCATTATAATTATATCAAATCAATATTTAATTATGATAAAACATGTTAATTATAATTATATCATAGAATTATAATAATTACGATATTTATGTTATATATTTTAATCATTTATGTACGTAAATAATTAGAAATCAATCAAATCAAATTATCGCAATAAATAATATGTTGTATATTATTACGGAAAATAATCCGTAGATAAAATTAAAATTACACCCGTGTCATATAATTATAATTGATTAATTGGTATAAAATGAAATTATACACGTGTCATGAGTAATAATCTAAATAATTATATCTTAACAAAATATAATTTGAAATAATTTATAAACAAGTATCTTAACAAAAATAATTATTTAATAATTGATTTAAAAATCAATGCAAAAAAAATTTTTAATAATAGTATTATTAACTGAATAAATAATATAATTTTAAATTATTACTTGAAATATAAATAATATATGAAAATCAATTGAATAAATCAATGATTTTGCACCTTAATAATTTGACAATTATTACTCAATTAACCAGTTAATTGAATTAGTAATAACAATTTCCAATTTCAAATTTTGTATATTAAGTAATTATTAAAAACTGGGTAATAACGATTTATACGGAAAAATCATTGATAAATTCAATTAACCATAAAGAAGATAATATACTAACAGTTTTAGTATATTATTTATGGCAAGGAAAATTATTTCTTCAAATTAAATTTTATATAATTATAGTAAGTCTCTATAATTAAAGCAATATAAAACTACTTCATATATAGTCATAATATTATACATATTTATATATCTCTTTTTTTAAAATATTGACATATAATTAATGTAGAAAATATATAATATTAAACTGTTTTGTTATGCATATATATGAATTTGTATAATAACCCGTATAATTTATACGTATGGCATAATACATATGTCACAAAAAGATTCCATAATTTTTGAAAACCACTATTTTGTTATATGAAATTGAAATTGAAATTAAATAATTTCTATTTATATAAATTTTTTCTATTAGTATCAAGTATTTTCATTAAAAATTTATATCGTTTGTAATTAGTGTGTGTATATATATAAGTCGTAATAGTCAATTGTTTCAATTATTTTGACGTTAATGCTCTTGCGAATGAACTAAGTGGGTATTTAGAAAGGCTAACTAATGAGCAAAAATTTGCATACGATCAAATAATTGGTGCTGTTAGCGGTAATATGGGTGGACTTTTCTTCTTATACGGTCAAGGTGGTTGTGGAAAAACATTCTTATGGTCAACTATATCATGCTCAATTAGGTTTAAAGGAGGTATATTTTAAATGTTGTTTCGAGTGGAATTGCTGCACTTTTGTTGCCTAATGGAAGAACTGCACATTCAAGGTTTAAAATTCCTTTGGTCATAAATGAGGATTCTTTGTGTAGCATTAAACAG
Source organism: Arachis duranensis (assembly GCF_000817695.3). Classification (NCBI taxonomy): domain Eukaryota; kingdom Viridiplantae; phylum Streptophyta; class Magnoliopsida; order Fabales; family Fabaceae; genus Arachis; species Arachis duranensis. The sequence goes on from NC_029779.3 coordinate 16,473,419, forward strand.
GGAAGTCCTCTTGCAAGGTTAATATCCAAGGCCAAATTAATCACATGGGATGAAGCTCCAATGATAAGTAAGTATTGTTACGAAACTTTAGACAAATGCCACAGAGACATCTTAAGGTGCTTATATTCGTATAATGCTCATTTACCATTTGGAGGTAAAGTTGTTGTTCTCGGAGGAGATTTTAGACAAATTTTACTTGTGATTCTCAGAGGCTCAAGGCAAGATATAATTCAGTATTCTATTAATTCTTCATATTTGTGGCATAACTGTAAGGTTTTGAAGCTTACAAAAAATATGAGATTGTCACTAGGTGAAAACAACAACATACAAGAACTCATAAATTTTGCAGAATGGCTACTCAAAATTGGTGATGGTTTGGCTGGTGATACAACAGATGGTGAATCAATCGTTCATATACCATCTGACATTTTGATTAATAACTGTGAGACAGCTTTGGATGACCTCATTGATTTCGTGTATCCAGATATGTTATCCAATTTATCTGTTGAAAATTATTTCAAGGATAGAGCAATTCTTGCACCAACTTTGGATTGTGTCGCTGATGTCAACAACAAGATGACTGCAGGGTTACCTGGACAAGAAAGAGTCTACTTAAGTTCAGACTCTGTGTGTGCTGAAGAGGGAAATATGGAATTTGAGTTAGATGCTTTCTCGCCGGAGATTCTAAATGGAATAAATTGTTCAGGTCTACCACCACAGAAGTTGGTTATGAAGGTTGGCGCTCCTGTTATGTTGCTGCGGAATATAGACCAAACTAATGGTTTGTGCAATGGACCGAGGATGCAAGTTAGAAGAATGGAAAATCATATGATAGAATGCAAGACTTTAACTGGTAACAAAGCTGAAAGTATTGTTCTTATCCCAAGACTGAATCTAATTCCAAATAATGAAACATTGTCAGTCAGGTTTCAAAGAAGACAATTCCCAATTATCATGTCATTTGCAATGAGAATAAATAATTCCCAGAGACAAACTCTATCAAAAGTTAGAATTTACCTTCCAAGGCCAGTTTTCACCCATGATCAATTGTATGTTGCGTTATCAAGGATAACGAGTAAAGATGGTCTGCGAGTGCTATTGCAAGATCATGGACACTTGGAAGATAAATGCACGATGAATATGTTATATAGAGAAGTTTTTGAGAGTATATAATAAAAAGGTAATAACAAAATGTCTTACTAATCTATTTATTTATTAAAATTTATTACTATCACTTAAAAAAATTTAGAAATTCTAGGAACTAATAGATGAATTCTTATTGTACATTAATAGTTTGAGAATATTAAAATTATCATTAAAATTCGTATAATTTTATTCTCTCGACAAACAATTTTATAATTACGTTAGTCATATAATTTATATACAAACATTGATATGGTATTGTTTCATGTATATATTTTGCAGGTATCAAAGAATAGCATTGAATTGTTATTCAGTAGATTTAAATTATTTACTATTTATTACAAAACTTTCTGCATTAAAATTCTCTATTAATTTATTCTTCATTTTGAGCTGATTTTGATATTTTCTTACTTCACAGTAAACCAACATATAAAACTTTGTTGGTAGATTTAAGTATTCTAGATTATTTATGGTCATATTGAGTATATATGCCTTATTTATTGAAAAAAGTAGATTAAATAACTATTTTATAGTTAATAAAATTAATACTATATTAAGAAAAGAAAAACAACGCATACAAGTTATTTTTTTATTAATTAAATTATTATAATTAAAATAAAATTTAACATAACAACTTAAAATTATAATTTCAATATTATTACGTGCATAGCACGGGTGATTAAACTTATTTAATTATAAAAATAACTTATTTGAGGGGTTTCAAACTCTAAATCATAATGGATTAAATTTTAAAGAGATTTTAAATCTGCTTATAGCAATAAAATAATGTCCAAATTCTATGATATTTATTATCAATTGAATAATATAACACATCCAAATTTTTTTATGATCAAAATCTAATCAAATTAAATAATAAAATTTAAAATAATATTAAATATAACTAATTTTTATTATGTTAGACCAATTTAATTAAATTTAACTTAGAAAAAAAAAACTTCAATGTGTACCATCATTCTTATCAATTATTCAATCCTAAGGGAAACTACTCTTTATTTATTTTATTTTATGATTGGCTTTTTTTATTTTTTTGATGATTAGGGAAATGAACTGGGCTTTTTTTTTGGTCAGACAAATTTTTGGCCTTTGTTATGCTCAACCCGAAGCCGGAGTATATATCAACTGAAAGAATCATGGGCCTTCTTTTATTTTAGGGTCTCTAGGAAAACAGATGGAAGAAATTCTCAACGTAATAAATGGTCTAACCTCACTCTTACTTACTGTTTCAAGCTCTATCTTGGGCCCCAATACAATAGAAAAAAACACATCACAAACAAGACTCAATCCAAGTCCAAAAAAAATAATAATAAAAAAAAGACTCAATAGTCAGTAGTCTTTCCCCAAAGAAATTGGTCGTCTAATGACTAATGCCTTATTTATTACAGGATTGGATTTACATGACACCATGCCATAGGCAAAGAAATGTTAACTAATGTTGAACTGTACAATAATCAAGAATAATTGAGGATAATAATCCAGCAGATTCAATATTACTTTTCATTTTCGTCTTCCAATCTCCATCACAATCCCCTTGAAATTATCTTCTTCTCAAGTTGCCTGCAAAAAGCACAATCTAGTTACAGTCGCAAACATGGAAATTGAAATTGAAATTAAGAACAATTAGCTAGATGAACGAAATATTTGAGATATTCACAGACACTTAGCAAGTTTGAATTAATAGAAGGATACAGAACAAAGAGCACAATATTATGTGTTGGCCTCTTTCAACAACTACCAAGCCTTCCCCCCTTGCTGCACACAAAAACGACATCATGCATCTCTTCATCAATCAATCAATTAATGAATGAAACCATTATCAATAACTATCTACAGAAAATAATTTAAGGCATACCACCACCATCAACATGTTAATTTTGCAATGGGAAACTAGTTGCATGCAGAGGCCAACCCGAGACAACAAATAATACTACTACAAATAATTCTACAACCACTTATTTTTATGGATTAGAGGCAAGAAAACCCATATGATCCACAAGTTTCTGCAAGTCTTCAGACCAATCACCAGTGTTTGTTGCAGCCAAATCTTCAAGATTTTGGTGTGGGTAATCACCAATGACAACTTCATCCTCCGGATTCCCACCAACTAAATCCTCACTAAGCAAATCTTCCCATATATTCTCACTGGTAGCAGCAGCAGCAGCAGCAGCAGTAGGCTCCTTCATTTCACTGCTTGATTCATTATCGCAAGCACTTGACAAAAGTGTCTCTATCTCACACCCAATACTCGTCAATTCCTCTTGCTCTTCAACAGCAACAGGATCCTCTTGCAGATTCTCCACACTTGCGGTAGCAGTTATTCTCCTCTTCCTGCTCATCTCAAAACCCTGTAATTCTCTGTTCTGAAGAGAAAGGTTATGAATGAAAGACTGGTTGTGGAGTGCTTTGGCCAGGAAAGTCATCATCTGAGTTTGTTTCTTCTCTGTGACTTGCAACCTTGACTCCATTGAACAAATCCGCTCCCTTGAGTTGTGCTGTTGCTGCCTCAGCTTCACGATCTCCGCCATTAACACCGTCCTATCCCTTCTCAGCCTCTCTATCTCACCTTCCAAACCAAACTCACCTAACTCAACACAACTTCCTCCTCCTCCTCCTTCTCCATGCTGGATCGTGTTCGTTGACGACTGCGTCACATTCCTCCTCCTCTTTATCGTCCTCAACAAGTGCTTCTGCCCTGCCAAGAACCCCTCGTTCGCAAATTCCCATCGATCAGGATCCACTTTCCTAAACCCCTGCATCCATTAGAGTCAGACACACAAAACAAAAGAGAGAATCGCGGAATCGAAGAGAATAGAAGCTGAGTAACACGGGATGTATTAGAATATCATAATTAGAAATAAAATTAGTAAAATATCAAAGAAAATTAAAAAAAAATCAATATAATTTATTAAGATATTATTTCATAACGAACTCTCGATCTATATATTGATAAAAAATCTTATAATCAAAAATAAAAAATATGAATAACAAAAATAATATTTTTTAAAATAATTTTTCATTTCTTTCCTAAATTTTTGGTATCATTATAACAAAGGAAAAGGGACTTACGTAAGTGTTGAGTTGGCGAACGAAGCTGGAGAAGTTGTTGTGCTTGAAGTAACGAGGCAAGATCGTGGTGGAGAATCTGTGCGAGTCCCACACAACGAAGCTGTTGCGAGCTCTGCTCCAAGAAACAATGGAGTCGGTGGAAGGATCCTCCACCACTTCGAAGGTCTTCGTCAGAAACGGTGGTGGTCCCACATCGTGCAACCCTTCCATGGGTTGCGGTGACACGCTTGATGAAGAAGATGAACCACCTGGTCCGCTCCCACACAAAACCACAGTCTCCTCTTCCTCCTTCACTCTCATTCTTCCCGCCATTTAATTTACCTGCTTCTGTAACTGTTTCTTGATTTATTTAAAGGTTGTTAGTGGGATTCAGTTCAGTTAGTGAATTCGTTGGGGTTTCTAGTTTGGCAAATAAGCTACTTAAGGCGGTGGACGAGGTAGGAAGATTCTAGAAAGGAAAGGGAACTAGGGAAGTTGGTAGTAGTGTTTAGTTTCTTCGGAAGATTGTAACTTGTAAGAACTTTCTGCCACGTGTCACTCTCCAGTGAGCAACAGATATTTAGCCAAAAGTTCTGGAAAGTTCTCAAGTAATTCGCACCCCCATCTACTCCAAATTTAAGAGTGACGCGTGTAACCAAAAATTGAATTTGGGTTATTTATTACGTGCTTTTGTGCTGATTTTGACTAGTTAGCGTTTTCGCTTTCTTGAATTTGGTTTTGGAATTTGTGACTTGTCAAGAATTTGGTCCACACAAGAAGAAAAATATCTTGGATCGCTTTAAACCTTTTTCGAGGTTCATGTACGACTCAAATATTTTAAGATACAGCATACATACGACTTTAACAAATCTAATCCGCTTCACAACATCTGTCCTTATAAAAGTGGAACACACGTCTCGCATAATTTGGTGTTCAATTTGTTAGCTCAAAAGGCAAAACACATGCCCATGTCTGTCTGAGAATGCTGAACACTAGATCAACCATAAAAATAGGAATTTTATTTTGTGCAAGAAAATTCACTTATGGCTTGTGAATGACTTGGTCCAACTTCCAACCGAGTGATAGGGTACATAGCTAGACTAGCCACTAACTTGAGAAGGGCTTACTTTGTAGTAAATACCCATTCTGTTTTTTTTTTCTTAGAAATAAGATAAAAGAGTTGGATTTCATTACACAAAAGTCCAAGTACATGAAGCTAATAACTTGGCAAGACAGCAGTGCGCAAGAATTCAACAAATTAAGGTGGATGTTGCTTGGGGCTCTGCCGAAAAAGATCCTCGTGATCCTGATATGCTATCTCATTTTCCAAAAAAAAAAAAACGTGTACTGATGTAATGATGTTTGACTTGTTAAAGGGATGTTTGGTTTTATGAATAATGGTTTAGAGGGTTAATAGTTAAATTAGTTTCTAAAGATGGAATATTTTTTAAATTTGTTTTTAAAATATTTTTTAATTAAATTGGTCTTTTAAAAATTACGAATTAATAATATTTGTCCTTTCACAATTCTATTAATAATTTTTGTTAATAATTAATGTGGTAGAATATTAATTGATAACATACATAATATCTAATATGTCAAATTGAATGCTGGTTAAATATGCTTATGAAAATATATCAATTTAGTCATTAAGTTATTGTTGGTCGAATATTTTTTTGACCGACTGAATTGATTAAATGATTGAATCGAGGATAGGAGAATCGATGACAAGGGTTTTGATTCATTCGAAGTTGTCGAAGGATGAAGTCAACAGATTGAAAGATCGATATCGAGGGCAAACTATGTGAAAGTGGCAGTTACTTAGGTCTGCATTTGGCGGGAACAATTACCCTGTGATTGTTTAGAAATGATATTTGGCAGCGTAGGAATGATCAAACTAACCTATAAATAGACAAGGCTTGGAAGGAATAAGGGTTGGAATTCTTCTTCAAAATACATTCTTGCATTCTCATATCCCCAGCAATTTTCTGAGTTTGCTTAGAGCTTCATTTTCTTTAGAGTTTCTTCCACATTTTTACATTTCTTTTACATTTTTCCTGCAAATTTACTTTTATTTCGCAAAGTTTTCTTTCTTTTTCTCTTTTAATGTTTCTGCATTATATTTAAATTCAAATTCCTTTGATCACGTCGAAGGCGTTTTATTGCTTGTTTTAAATTTAAAGTCATTTACCTTGTTTTCTATATTCTTTTCGTTCTAGAACCTTTTTAATTTTACTTTTCATTTTAAGTTTTTTTTTCCTTGTTTGTCCAAAAACCAAAATCTTTGGTACACAATTGAAAACTAGTACTCATAAAGAGGAGTAGGTTTCGCTCACAGATAGTAGATATCAAACCAACCACGATTTGCTAAAAATTGGCATAATAAAATGCCACGCCGATGAGACAGTTTTAAAAAAAGTGTGCCAAAAGATTTTTTTGTAATGATTAGTTTATACAACTTCGAAGTGAAAGGGTTATAAATATGGCCGATGAGATTTCGAATACTAATGTTGGGTCTTCTACAAATGATAACGTTCCTATAGTAGTTGCACAAACTTCTACATAATTGATGTCACATACAGAGGATAATATTCAGAACCCAGGTAATGGGTTTGGGGATAATACGACAGTTAATAATCCTCCTGTTGGGAATAATGGTCATACCCACGCCCACAAATTTCTTCAACGCAATCGCAACTGCCAGTAACTGCAGGTTGGCCTCCTTTTGGCCTTCCTCCTGGTTATACCCCACCTATGAGTGGTTTTGTGCCTCCAATTAGGTTTGGTAGTGCACCAGGAGCGGTTAATAATCAACCACCTCTATACCATCCTGAGTTTGTTCGCGATTGTCAGGTGAGATCAACATCGAATAATCTTAGTTCGATGGCTGTATTTCGACAGCATATTGATGAGAGTTATCATGATCTAGTCAATTTGTTGACCCAACAGATGACGACAATTTATGATGGATGATTATGAGACAAAATTCAAGCGTTTGGCTAGACAAGTTGAACGAATTGCTCAGATTGTCGATTATGATGAAGGTGATAATCAAAATATAGAGGTAAACCCTGAAGATGTAAGAAATAATCCTAGAGATATGAATGATAATGTGAATCTCGATGAGAACATCCCTCATATAGTTCGACGCGATTAGAACATTGATGATGTGTTGGCTATGATCCGTGTTAATCAATGAGGTGAATGTTATCAAGTAACTAGGATCGTTGAAGACGTTCTTAATAGAGTCGGTATCAATGTGAGTTTTATGAATTCGACCATATTTTATTTCTGCATTCCCTGCTGTTGTGCATATGGCAGAGGTGCCAAAGAGTGTGAAAACTCCAAAATAATAACAAAATTTGTAGAAAAAATTGGAGAATCCATTACTGAGAATATTGCTCGATACATGATCGAGTTAAATAATTTAGCAAATAATGAAAATTTAAAAATAAATTTTTTTCCTTCTTCTTTAACGAAGAATACTTTTACTTGATTTTCAAATTTAAGACCTAATTCAATTGTTACTTGGGCACAGTTGGAAGGTGCTTTTCATGCTCAATTCTATAAGGGTGAATTGAATGTAACAATTACTGATCTTGTGGCTTTGAAGCATGATGATGGTGAGTCAATTAATGACTTCATGATTCGATTTAACAATGTTCGAAGTCGATGTTATATTTTCTCTTCTTGAAAGTGAGGTAGTAAAATTAGCGACTATATGAGTTTAGAATTTTATATACGTCAAAAGTTACTAAATATACACATACCTGATCTAGCTCATTTAGCTGAAAGAGTTCAACAAGTAGAATTTCTTCAGAAAAAAAGAAGTGTTTAAAAGTGAAAGAAAGTATAAAAATAAACCTTTTGCTCGAAATGAAAACGTTTCATACATTGAAATGGGCCTTCAAGTGAAGAATTCGATTTTGAATTTTCTGAAGTTGATTTGGATTAATTAAAGAAAGGACCACCTTATGTTTGTTCTTTGCTTAAGAAAATTGTAAATGTTGATAAATCCAGTGATTCAAAATATAACAGTGAAAAAAGTATAGTTTTGAAATTTTAAAATTGGAACAGATATTTGATGTGTTACCTAAAGATAAACAATTGGTTTTACCAAAAGGCAAGACATTGCTTTCGATTAAAGATTTGAAAGGAAAACCTTATTACAAATTTCATCAAGCAATTAACCATCCGATTAATAATTGTGTCTGTTTTGGAGATTTGAACCAAGACGCCATTATCGAAGGAAGGCTAAAGTTCGATGATGGCAAAAAGGAGATGAAGTTTGATGATGACAAAAAGGAAATGAAGGTCGATACTGATTCCTTCGATGTTGGAGCAAATTTTGCTGAACCTTATTTTTTAGGCATAAACATGGCTGGCGTTACATCCTAAGAGTTTGATTCAGCTTAAGGGGATTTTAAAGGAAATGTTCAACTAGTGTACCTTGGGTTAGGCAAAGGATTGTTGGAATTTCAAATTCATCGTAAATTAAAAGATTGAGATGTATCCTTATGTCCTCGATGCAATGTTGTATTTGATGTTGAAGCTGCAACTATTTTTGAAAAGGAAAGAATGAAAAAAGAATTGGCACACAAAGAGGAGTAGGTTTATCAGAGGCATTCCTCTCGACGACAGAAGGGGCAAAGTTCTCGAAATCCTTAAGAGAATTTTTTCACCTTCCCTTTCTTGGTCGCAAGCATTAGGAGTCCAATGAATTAAGAATTGCCATGAGTTTTTTGATCGAGAAGTACAATAGTATCGACAATTTCAATCACAAAGAGGTTATCAAGGATTTAATCGGGGTCATTACCCGTATCCTAGAGGAAAGGCAAGAGAAAATCAAGGAGGAAGATATTTTCACCGAATGTCATCTGAGAAACCATCAATTTCTATGGATAAGGGGCCAACACTTTCTATCCACACAAGAGTGGTTTTTCCATCTGATGGAGAAACTTGTCCTAAGGGAATACCTCCTCCAACAAAGCTTGATAAAGGAAAAGCTGTTGAAGTTGCTCCTGTCAAATCTTATGAGAAGGATGCTGACCTCGATGAAGAGTATTTTGACGAGGGTAATGAGGAAACGGTTAGCACAATCTCCATTATTCTTACAAAGTATTTGGGAGAATATGAAGAAAATCCAAATAAGGATTATAACTTAGAAGATAAGAAAGCTTTTACTTTCATCTGTGAAGGCGAAGAGTTGGGTTGCTTTAAAAGGCCCACAGAAAAGCAAATGTCACACCTTTAACCACTACATATTAGCACCCTTATGAGTGGCATATGTGTCAGTGAGGTGTTGGTCGACGGGGGTGCATCGATTAGTTTGTTGCCAAAAAAGATGCTGACCAAGGTGGGGAAGCATTACGATGATTTGATTTCCACTAATATCTTGGTAACAGATTATAGTGGTGTGTTGACACCTACAAAAGGTTGGTGACTCTCCAAGTCCAGGTTAGTTCTTCATCTCGAATAACGGTTTTTGTGGTAGTTTCTTCAAAGACTAGTTATAATGCCTTATTTGGCCGTGATTGGATCCATGGTGTTGGAGATGTACCTTCAACTATGCAACAAAGCATTCGTCTTTGGACTGATGAAGGAAAATCTGAAGTGATAAAGGCAGATGCAAGTCTTTATGTTGAGCAGATGCACGTCGATTTCAAAGTTTATAATGATAATCTGAAATCTCTTAATGTCGACAAGATGCTTAATTACTACAACTGTGAAGGCTGCTTTTTAACCTCAGAGGAATTTAATGTGAAGTTTCAACACCCAAAGCTCGACTATACTCCTACAGGGTGGGCGTAATTATTTTCATGCTAGGTAGTTCGATCATGTTTTGACATGGCTAATGATCAGGATGTGTCGAACTATTTAATTTCTTTAAAGAATTATCTAAGTAGTTTTGATTCTGCAGCATGTTTTTCTTTTTCTTGTAATGATTCTTCTAATAAAGTTGAGTCAAATAGGGATTTTAATTCTACAAGTTTATTCCTAGTGTAGTTTCGATTCCCAAAGTCAAATCTGGTAGTAGTTTATATTCTGCAACATGTATTTCCATTCCTAGAACTAGTGTTATTAGCTAGTCTTGCATCGATGTATTCTAAGATTCTTGATTTGTAACTGACTTCATTGCTAATTTGGCTGATGATATTAATAAAGTTTATTTTTCTTCATCTGAATCAATTGATCTTTTCTTTTTTTTGTTGTATTTATGATCTCGAACCTTTGGAATTTGAAAAAACTTCAAAATGATTATCAGGTTAAAAAGGGATTCAAATCCCAAAATCCACTAGAAATTAACTTGGGACTGGATGGTGATTTCAAACCTACTTATATTTGTAAAAATATTAATGAGCAATTTTGAGCAAGTCTGATTAGTCTTTGTTTGGGATTATGACTGAATACAAAGATGTTTTGTTTGGGATTATGATGAAATGCTTGGTCTTAATCGTTCTTTGATGGAACATTAATTGTCACTAAAATCGTTTTCTCGACCAGTAAAACAGGCACCTCGACATTTTACTCTTGAAATCAATCTCAAAATTAAAGAAGAGATTAAAAGATCAATTAAAGAAAAGTTTATTCGAACAGTCCTTTATATTGATTGGGTGTCAAATATTGTGCCAGTAATGAAAAGAATGGGAAATTGCGTGTTTACATTGACTTTCGAGATTTGAATAATATTATTCATAAAGATGAATATTTCATGCATGTAGCAGACATGTTAATCGATTCTACAACTGGTAACGAGCTTCTAAGTTTCATTATTCTGGTTACAATAAGATTTTTATAGCTGAGGACGATGTATTGAAAGCAGCTTTTCTATGTCCAGGTGCCTTAGGAACTTACGAGTGGGTAATGATACCTTTTGGTTTAAAGAATGATGGGGCAACATACCAACGTGCTATGAATACTATTTTTCATGAACATATTGAAAATTTATGGAAGTATATATCAATGATGTGATGGTGAAATCACGTTTGATGGATCAACATCCTGATTATTTATGCCAGGATTTTAAGACAATGCGTGTAAAAGGTTTAAGATGAATCCTTTAAAATGTACATTTGGAATTTCTGGAAGAAACTTTTTGAAATTTGTTGGTTAAAAGAAAGGAATTTCTATCGATCAAAATAAAGCGAAAGCAATTCTGGAACTACCACCTCCGATGTAAAAGAAAGAAGTTTAATTTTTTCTAGGAAAAGTTAATTTCTTACGATGGTTTATTTCGAATTTGTCTGGCCGAACTCGTGTCTTTTCTCCTTTGGTCAAACTTAAAGATGAGTCCCAATGTGTGTGGACAAGTGAACATCAAGTAGCATTTGATTCCATCAAAGAATATTTGTCGAAGGTTCCAGTAATGGCTATAGTCTGTCCTTTTGAACCTCTGAAATTATATGTTGTAGCCTCAATAAACACAATTGGGTATATGTTGGCTGAAGATGATGAAGAAGAACATGAAAGATCAATTTATTATCTAACTCGGGTGTTGTCTGATATCGAGACAAGATATTCTCTGATTGAAAAATTGTGTCTTTCTCTTTATTATGCTTGTACAAAGTTAAAGTGCTATATGATTGCAAACACTATAAAAGTAATTACACAAACTCACTTGGTAAAATATATATTATCTTATCTAATATTAAGGGGTCAATTAGGAAAATGGATGCTTGCCTTCATAGAGTTCGATTTACAGTATGTCCCAGTCAAAACCGTAAAAGGTCAGGTCATTGCAGATTTTTTAGTTGATTGACCAAATAATCTTAATGACCAAGGAGAAAATATTGTCGATATCAATGTTAAACCTTGAAAATTATATTTTGATGGGTCGAAACATAAAGATGGTGCTGATGTTAGCATTTTGATCATATCCCTAAATGGGATTCCATCAAAAGTTTTATTTGAATTAAAATATTCATGTTTGAATAATGTAGCCAAATATGAGATTTTAATATTGGCATTGAAAATTTTAATTAATTAGGGGGCATTGAATGTCCAGATCTTGGGGATTTTCAAATGGTTTTAAAACAATTGTCGAAAGAGTTCAAGTGTACACAAACGAAAGACTGTAAAAATATATGGTGTCACTTTAGTATTTGAAGTTGCTTCTTTGATGGATTTTTTGACCTATATCAGTGAAAAATAAGTTTCGAGAAAAAATTTATAATATAATATTTTTGTCGAAATAAAATGAAATTGCCATTATACCTCAATTTTTTGAGTTGATGAGCTCGAAGAATGCATAGAACTTGTAGCAGTGTCGTATTTGAGGAAGTAGTCAAATTGTCTGATTTATTTGAAGAGGTTCCATGTATAAGGAAATGATTTTAAAAAAATATAACAAAATAAATAATAAATATAATACACCAATAAAACAATAAATTATATAAAGAAAGGAAGATAAAAGGAGAGTTATAAGTGTTACTTTGCTTGATCAATGGTGAAGACTTGCGTGACTTTTCTTCTGGTGTTGTGAGATTTCAGACTTCCTTTTGGGAGCTTTGGAAGTTGAGACGTCGAGAGGGTTTGTTGGTAGTTTGATAAGCCTTTAGAAAATATTTTCTAATGTTCGATCATAACAGGAATAATAGTCTCCCCACTAGAAGCTTCTCTTGTACAAAGATGTTATTATACTCTTCATTCAACTCCTACTCCTTTTACCTCATATATAAACTATTAACCACTTCCAAGCGCAGCTGATAATATTGGTGGACGAAATTGTGATTGCCCTCTTTGTATTTGCATGAGATTTATTTAATGGCTCTTTGGCATATGTGATCACAACTACGTTCAACTAACCAGCAAGTGTACTGAGTCATCCAAGTAATACCTTACGTGAGTAAGGGTCGATCCCACAGAGATTGTTGGTATGAAGCAAGCTATGGTTACCTTGTAAATCTCAGTTAGGCAGATAAAATTATGGAATTTGGAAAATCAAATATGTATAAATAAAAAGAAATAAAAGGGATAGAAATACTTATGTAAATTAATAGTGGGGATTTCAGATAAGTGTATGAAGATGCTGTGCTCCTCTTGAATCTCTACTTTCCTATTACATTCATCCAATCCTTCCTACTCCTTTCCATGGCAAGCTGTATGTAGGGCATCACCGTTGTCAATGGCTACATCCCATCCTCTCAGTGAAAACGTTCCTATGCTCTGTCACAGCACGGCTAATCATCTGTCGGTTCTCAATCAGGTTGGAATAGAATCCCTTGATTCTTTTGCGCTTGTCATCACGCCCAGCCTTCAGGAGTTTGAAGCTCGTCACAGTCATTCAATCACAGAATCCTACTCGGAATACCATAGACAAGGTTTAGACTTTCCGGATCCTCATGAATGCCGCCATCTATCTAGCTTATACCACGAAGATTCTGTTGGGGAATCTAAGAGATATGCGCCCGGCCTAAAGTAGAACGGAAGTGGTTGTCAATCATACGCGTTCATAGGTGAGAATGATGATGAGTGTCACGGATCATCACATTCATCAAAG
>NC_029779.3:16488713-16491130 GCF_000817695.3 Arachis duranensis
AGACACAAAACATAGATAAACACAACATTAAAAACCGAAAAATAGAAAGAAATAAGAACAAGGAACGAATCCACCTTAGTGGCATCTTCTTCTTGAAGGACCAACAATGTCCTTAAGCTCTTCTATGTCCCTTCCTTGCCTTTGTTGCTCCTCCCTCATTGCTCTTTGATCTTCTCTTATTTCATGGAGAATGATGGAGTGCTCATGATGTTCTACCCTTAATTGTTCCACATTGTGGCTCAAATCTTCTAAGGAGGTATTGAGTTGCTCCCAATAATTGTTGGGAGGAAAGTGCATCCCTTGAGGCATCTCAGGGATTTCTTGATGATGAGCTTCCTCATGCATCTCTTGAGAACCGTGAGGGATCTCTCTTGCTTGCTCCATCCTCTTCTTGGTGATGGGCTTATCCTCTTCAATGGGGATATCTCCTTCTATGATAACTTCAGCTGAGTAACACAGATGGCAAATAAGGTGAGGAAAAGCTAGCCTTGCCATGGTGGAGGATTTGTCGGCTATTTTGTAGAATTCATTGGAGATGACCTCATGAACTTTCTACTTCCTCTCCAATCATGATGCTATGAATCATGATGGCCCGATCCACAGTAACTTCAGATCGGTTGCTAGTAGGAATGATGGAGCGTTGAATGAACTCCGACCATCCTCTAGCCACAGGCTTGAGGTCCAGTCTTCTTAGTTGGACTGGCTTGCCTTTGGAGTCTATTTTCCATTGAGCTCCTTCCACACATATGTCCATTAGGACTTGGTCCAACCTTTGATTAAAGTTGACCCTTCTAGTGTAGGGGCGTTCATCTTCTTGCATCATGGGCAAGTGAAACGCCAACCTCATATTTTCCGGACTAAAATCTAAGTATTTCCCCCGAACCATTGTGAGATAATTCTTTGGGTTCGGGTTCATACTTTGATCATGATTCCTAGTGATCCATGCATTGGCATAGAACTCTTGAACCATTAAGATTCCGACTTGTTGCATGGGGTTGGTTATGACTTCCCAACCTCTTCTTCGGATCTCATGTCGGATCTCCGGATACTCATTCTTCTTGAGCTTGAAAGGGACCTCAGGGATCACCTTCTTCTTTGTCACAACATCATAGAAGTGGTCTTGATGGCTTTTGGAGATGAATCTTTCCATCTCCCATGACTCGGAGGTGGAAGCTTTTGTCTTCCCTTTTCCTTTTCTAGAGGATTCTCCGGCCTTAGGTGCCATTGATGGTAGTGGAAAACAAAAAGGATTGTGCTTTGACCACACCAAACTTAAAATATTGCTCGTCCTCGAGCAATAGAAGAAAGAAGAGAAGAAGAAGTGGAAGAAAATATTGAGGAGAGGGAGAGAGGTAGGTTCGGCCAAGGTGAAGAAGAAGGGGTTCAGTTGTGTGAAAATGAAGTAGAATGGAAGGGTATATATAGGGAGAGGGGGTAGTGTTTGTTCGGCCATTGAGGGTGGGAATGGGTGGGAAAATGGTTTTAAATTTTGGAAGGTAGGTGGGGTTTATGGGGAAGGGTGGATGGATGTGAGTGGTGAAGGGGGTGATTGGGAAGAGGAATTGAGGTGATTGGTGAAGAGTGTTGGGAAGTGTGACATGGGGAATACAAATCACAAAAATAGGATTAGGAGGTAAGGTGGGAATATAGTAGGTGGGGATCCTGTGGGGTCCACAAATCCTGAGGTGATCCTGTGTGGTCCACAGATCCTGAGGTGTCAAGGAATTCCATCCCTGCACCAAATAGGCATGTAAATTGCCTTTGCACACCATTCTGGCATTTAAACGCCCATTGGTGCACATTCTGGGCGTTCAACGCCCATGTAAAGCATGTTTCTGGCGTTGAACGCCAGTTTCATGCTTGTTACTGGCGTTCAGCGCCAGCTTTTCTTCTCTAGGCACATTCCTGGCGTTCAGCGCCAGGATGTTGCTTGTTTCTGGCGTTCAGCGCCAGGTTGATGCTCTGTTCTGGCGTTGAACGCCGGCCAGATGCATCTTACTGGCGTTAGACGCCAGCCTGTGCGTCCTCTAGGGTGTGAATTTTTTCTTCTGCTGTTTTTGATTCTGTTTTTAATTTTTATGATTTTTTCATGACTCCTCATGATCATGTACCTAATAAAACATAAAATAACAATAAAATAAAAATGAGATAAATAAAATTGGGTTGCCTCCCAACAAGCGTTTCTTTAATGTCAATAGCTTGACAGTGGCTCTCATGGAGCCACAAAGGTGATCAGGTCAATGTTGTATAGTCCCAACACCAAACTTAGAGTTTGGATATGGGATCTTAACACCAAACTTAGAGTTTGGTTGTGGCCTCGCCACACCAAACTTAGAGTTTGACTGTGGGGGCTCTTCTTGACTCTGAACTGAGAGAAGCTCTTCATGCTTACTCTCTTTTGTCACAGAGGGATGGCC
>NC_029779.3:16491893-16492862 GCF_000817695.3 Arachis duranensis
AGACGTCCCAGGAGGTCTTCCTCACTAGGATTTTCGTCCTCCTCCTCCCTTGTGCATTCGGCCATATTGATTACATCAATGGCCTTGCACTCTCCTTTTGGATTCTCTTCTGTATTGCTTGGGAGAATATTGGGAGGAGTTTCAATAACTTTCTTACTCAGCTGGCCCACTTGTGCCTCCAGATTTCTGATGGAGGATCTTGTTTCATTCATGAAACAGAAAGTGGCCTTTGACAGATCAGAGACTAGATTGGCTAAATTAGAAGTGTTTTGTTCAGAATTCTCTGTCTGTTGCTGAGAAGATGATGGAAAAGGCTTGCTATTGCTCAGCCTATTGCGTCCACATTGTTAAAGCCTTGTTGAGGCTTCTGTTGATCCTTCCATGAGAAATTTAGATGATTTCTCCATGATGAATTATAGGTGTTTCCATAAGGTTCACCCATGTAATTAACCTCTGCCATGGCAGGGTTCTCAGGATCATAAGCTTCTTCAGAAGCTGCCTCTTTAGTACTGTTGGATGCATGTTGCCATCCATTCAGACTTTGAGAGATCATGTTGACCTGTTGAGTCAACACTTTGTTCTGAGCCAATATGGCATTCAGAGCATCTATTTCAAGAACTCATTTCTTCTGAGGTATCCCATTATTCACGGAATTCCTCTCAGAGGTGTACATGAATTGGTTGTTTGCAACCATGTCAATGAGTTCTTGAGCCTCTTCAGGCGTTTTCTTTAGGTGAATAGATCCACCTGCAGAGTGGTCCAATGACATTTTCGAAAATTCAGACAGGCCATAATAGAATATATCTAATATGGTCCATTCTGAAAACATGTCAGATAGACATCTTTTGGTCAGCTGCTTGTATCTTTCCCAAACTTCATAGAGGGATTCACCATCTTTTTGCTTGAAGGTTTGAACATCTACTCTCAGCTTCCTCAGCTTTTGAGGAGGAAAGAATTTATCCAAGAAGG
>NC_029779.3:16495418-16497219 GCF_000817695.3 Arachis duranensis
CTTCTCTTAATTTTCTCTTCAGAGTCCTTTCAGGTTCTGGATCAATTTCAACAAGAGTGCCTTTATCCTTGTTCCTGCTCATATGAAGGAGAAGAAAACAAGAAAAGAAAGAGGAATCCTCTATGTCACAGTATAGAGATTCCTTTATGTTAGTAGAAGAAGAAAGGGGGGAAGAAAGTAGAAGAGGGGATTCGGATTTTTAGGTGAAGAGAGGTGAAGAGAAGTGTTAGTAATTAAATAATTAAATAGAAAAAGAAAAGAGAGGGAGAATTTCGAAAACAATTTTGAAAAAGGGGTTAGTAATTTTCGAAAATTAGAGAGGGAAGAGTAGTTAGTTGGTTTTGAAAAAGATAGTAAACAAACAAAAAGTTAGTTAGTTGATTGAAAAAGATATTAAAATCAAATTTGAAAAAGATAAGAAGATAAGAGGTTAGATAAGATATTTTGAAATCAAATTTTGAAAAAGATAAGATAAGAAATAAAAAAGATTTAATTTAAAAAAATTTAAAATTACTTACTCCACTAACAAGAAACTTCAAAATAAGATTCTAGAACTTAAAGATTGAACCTTTCTTAACAAGAAAGTAACAAACTTCAAATTTTTTGAACCAATCACATTAATTATTAGTGAATTTTCGAAAATTGGATGTAAAAGATAAGAAAAAGATTTTGAAAAATATTTTGAAAAAGATTTTTGAAGTTTTCAAAAAAAATAAAAAAATGAAAAAGATATAATTTTTGAAAAAGATTTTGAAAAGATAAGATTTTTAAAATTGAAAATTTGACTTGACTTGTAAGAAACAACTAATTTTGAAATTTTTTTGACTAAGTCAACTCAAATTTTCGAAAATTATGAGAAAAATAAGGAAAAGATAATTTTTTTGATTTTTTGAAATTTTTATTGATGAGAGAGAAAAACAACAAAAATACTCAATGCATGAAATTTTTAGATCAAAACAATGAATGCATGCAAGAATGCTATGAATGTCAAGATGAACACCAAAAACACTTTGAAGATCATGATGAACACCAAGAACATAATTTTGAAAAAAAATTTTGATGCAAAGAAAACATGCAAGACACCAAACTTAAAAATCTTTAATGCATGGAAAATATGAATGCAAAAGTGCACATGAAAAACAACAAACAACACAAAACAAGAAATCATCAAGATCAAACAAGAAGACTTGTCAAGAACAACTTGAAGATCATGAAGAACACTATGAATGCATGAGTTTTTCGAAAAAAATGCAAGAAAAATTTTAAAAGCATGCAATTGACACCAAACTTAAAATTTGACACAAGACTCAAACAAGAAACACAAAATATTTTTTATTTTTATGATTTTCTAATTTTTTTGTATTTTTATTTTAATTTTTTCAAAAAACATGGTTAGAAAAACGAAAAAGAAAAGAAAATTTTGAAAAAGATTTTTGAAGAGAAAATTACCTAATCTGAGCAACAAGATGAACCGTCAGTTGTCCATACTCAAACAATCCCCGGCAACGGCGCCAAAAACTTGGTGGACGAAATTGTGATTGCCCTCTTTGTATTTGCATGAGATTTATTTAATGGCTCTTTGGTATATGTGATCACAACTACGTTCAACTAACCAGCAAGTGTACTGAGTCATCCAAGTAATACCTTACGTGAGTAAGGGTCGATCCCACGGAGATTGTTAGTATGAAGCAAGCTATGGTTACCTTGTAAATCTCAGTTAGGCAGATAAAATTATGGAATTTGGAAAATCAAATATGTATAAATAAAAAGAAATAAAAGGGATAGAAATACTTATGTAAAT
>NC_029779.3:16497597-16500631 GCF_000817695.3 Arachis duranensis
AGGTTCAGGCATGGCCGAATGGCCAGCCCTCTCCATGATCAAGAGACCGAATGATCAAAGACTACAAAGTCAAAAGATTAAACTGTCAAAAGATGTCTAATACAATAGTAACTTATCCTATTTATACTAGACTAGCTACTAGGGTTTACATGAGTAAGTAATTGATGCATAAATCCACTTCCGGGGCCCACTTGGTGTATGCTTGGGCTGAGCTTGATCTATCCACGAGCTGAGACTTTTCTTGGAGTTGAACTTTCAAGTTATAATGTGTTTTGGGCGTTCAACTCCGGATCATGACGTTTTTCTGGCGTTTAACTCCAGACAGCAGCATGTACTTGGCGTTCAACGCCAAGTTACATCGTCAATTTCCGAATAAAGTATGGACTATTATATATTGCTGGAAATCTCTGGATGTCTAATTTCCAATGCCGTTGAGAGCGCGTCAATTGTAGTTCTGTAGCTCCAGAAAATCCATTTCGAGTATAGGGAGGTCAGATTCCAACAGCATCAGCAGTCCTTTTGTTAGCCTTTTTCAGAGTTTTGCTCAAATCCCTCAATTTCAGTCAGAAATTACTTGAAATCACAGAAAAACACACAAACTCATAGTAAAGTCCAGAAATGTGAATTTAACATAAAAACTAATGAAAACATCCCTAAAAGTAGCTTGAACTTACTAAAAACTACCTAAAAACAATGCCAAAAAGCGTATAAATTATCCGCTCATCAAATATTTAATCTGCCGCTCTAGCTCGCCTTTCCTAATAAAAATATTTTTAAACACCTTTGAATTAAAATATAAGAAATTTTTCTGTACTTCTGATAATTTGCTATGGATTTTCCTATTGCCAGACCCCCAAAAATTACTCACAATATCTCAATATCTAGGATGAGTGGCCCAAGCTGTAAGAAAAATGGTCTATTCTCTTTAGGCTGAGGACAACCTATATAGTGCATTAAAATAGGGCAATGATCTGATTGAAGTCTATTCAGAATTTCTGCATAAGCCTTCGAAAAAAGAGATAATCAATCACTATTTATACAAACTCGATCAAACTTTTTTGTCACTTCAAGATAATTTTTTACCTTCTAATATCAAGAGAACTTCCTTCCAATCAATTTTAGGTCAAAGAGTCCACAATCCCCTAAAGCAGTAACAAACTGATCTGTTCTTAGACTAGAGAAATGACAACCCTTAACTTCACGAGAGAAGATGACTTCGTTAAAATCACCAAAAATAATCCAAGAACTCTGAAAAATCACAAACTGTGATATGAGATAATTCTAGAAGAGCAATCTTTTATTAAATTAGAAACTACCATAAATCCCACTGCACCGCCAAATCACATTATTCATTTGAACCTCATCAATTATAGCACATTGATCCATTTATTCATTTGAACCTCATCAATTATAGCACATTGATCCATATTTTGAACAACTTTACAGCAAGCACCTTGCAAAAAAGATAAAAATCAAATACCTTTCGTGTCCCTTTCACAATCCTAAAAGAGTGATACACAAGTTGTTCCCAAAACAATTTCAAATGTTGAAAGGAAAAATAAATTTCAACCATAATAATAAAAATTTAATTTTTTTTAACAAATTCTTTATAAATCACCAGATCCAACTTATTTGAAACACTTCTAATATTTCAAACTATCGAATTTAAGATATCCATAAACACAAGAATAGAATAAAACAAATTTGGGAAAGGGTTTTGTTAGGTAGACAATGACTTTTGTGAACAATGTGAACTTTGTTAACATAATCATTGTTAACTGTGCATGAGTAAATCGAATCAAAATGAATAACCACCATCCAACTAAGAATCAACATAATCATCTACATACCTATTAAATTGAACATCCAATATATTCATTAATAGTGTTTAGTATTCTCATTGTCTTCCTATACTTATTATTTGAGAAAAATCCTAAATCGAGGCACCTCAATTGCCATCGTGCCTCCATTCTTGTCAACCGGTGTGTTCTGTAAAGAGGAGGGTCTCGGTTATTAGACAAAGTACTAATTTATTCCTTAAAATTTGAATTAAATTCTAATTTCATTCTTAAGGTTTGAAATATTTATCTTTATTTTAAATATTTTTTGTAAATATATTTTAGTTATCTAATTAATAATATTTTTCTAAAAATACCATTTATTCCATTATATTTTTCTTTAAATAGACAAAAAAATTATAATTTTTAATAGTCACAATGATAGTAATAATAACTTAAAAGTAAAAATAACTGAAAAATAAAAAAAGAAAAGATAGGTAATAGAGAGAAATTTTTCTTTTACAAAAAAGTAATTTTAATTAAAACAAAAAATAAAATAAAATATTTAAAATAAAATAAATATTTTAAATATTAAAAATAAAAATTAAGACTTAAGTAAAATGTTAGAGATTATAAAATAATACTTTAAGCCTCTGTTATTTTATGGGGAGGCACTTGTCCACTACTCTGATCCATCCTCTACCATTCTCCACGTACCGTGCGGGGATCACGTCTTATGGCTTCTCACAAAGACACTGCTATTTTATATATAACATAATACGCAGTAGGTGATTCCTTTTCGATCCATTAAGCATGTAAAGCCACATGATACAAACACTCATTAATCATATTCTAGTGTTACTTCCGCTAATTCCATGCAGGAAATTAAATAACATTCTCTTGGACAATTATTAATTGACTATACTTGCCGCCGTTAGTGTTATTTTATAAGATGGTTACTTGCATAATAAGAGTTATTAGAAAAATTCTTATGTTAAAATTGTTAATGTTGTAAGTGTGAGAAGTGTTGAAGTTAGTTCCACATTAAAAAAAGTAATTCAAGTAAGGAAGAGTGAGGAGTCTATAAGATGAAAGACCCACTAACTTATTATTTTAAAGTTTTAAATTAAATGGGATGTTTTAGGTAACTCTAAAATGAACTCAACACTTATATATTTATTCTTAAATAATTAAATATGAAATATCTAAATATTTTTTATTTATTAAAATTAATTATTATACAATTTTTTTATAAT
>NC_029779.3:16500830-16525787 GCF_000817695.3 Arachis duranensis
AAATTTAATTATTTCATTTTTTTATATTGTAATTTAAAATATCATTTTAATATAATTTTTTAATATTATAAAAAATTTGTATAATGATTAATTTTAATAAATAAAAAAATATTTAGATATTTTGTATTTATATATTTTATATGTTTTATATTTAATTATTTAAGAATAAAACATTATGTTGCCATTTAAAGTATTGTGTATTAAAGTATTGTCATTTAAAGTATTTATTTATGTACTATGATATTCTGTATTTATTAGAGCACATCAATGTTCTTCCTTTATATTAGCCTTTGATTTTAATCTAATAAAATCTAATGATCTATATAAATGTGACACATTCAATAAGCACATAAATATTGAGCTCATTTTAGACATATTCTAATGTCTTGTCTTCCTATTTTATGTTCTTTCACTTTCACTTGATTCTTTCTCGAAATCTTCTTGATTATTGAAAACTCTGCATAATTGGCCCAACAAAAACTATATTAGATTATTTAATATATTTAATTAAATTATTGAATATAATATATTTGTATCTTATTGAAACGAGTGGTGACATCGACTCAATGCACGGACACATAAATTTTATTCACTAAATTAGTTTTTAACATTTTATTTTATTAAATATATCAATTTTTAAGTTAATATTCAATTTAATCTTTAAAATTTAAGGTTAGACTTAAATTTATTACTAAAATTTTAATCAAATCAAATTAAACCTCTAAATTTACAATGATAACACATTAATTCCTGAGTTTATCTTCGTTAATAATATATTGGTTTGATACATTAATTTACTGTGTGCGGAATGATGAAATAAAATGATAGTTGTATATTGACATCTAATCTTTAACAAAATGACATCGTTGGGAAAAAAAAAACTATCATACAGATGAATAATTTAATGTATAAATTAATTTGTCTAATAAAGAAAAGATTTGGTAAAAAAAAAAAACTATCATATGGTTATCAAATTATCATTGGAAAATAAAAATAATATGGTTATCATATTTTAAGGTTAAAATATCTCATTATATTACTGTTGCGCAATCGCATGCATGCTCCACGCGCTCTGCTGGTCGATTAGAATTTTCACTCTTGGTATAATATTCTTTGTTCATGGTCGTTAACAAATAAATGAATAATAATGTAGCCACCTTCGCGACTGCGATTGGAATCTTTGAAAGATTTCGTATCCAAGTATATATATCAACCAAAATTCATGTCTTGCGTTATATAATATAGTCTTAAAGACCAAAGATATATATGTCCACCAATAATATGCTTCCGCTATGCTTTTAAACTGTAAAAGGTTTGAAATTGATAAAATATACAATTAGTGCTTAGTGGGCATTTTAACATTAGATTAAAAAGGAAACAACTTAAGTTCTCAAAAGAAAAACACAGTTTAATTTATTCAAGGAATAATTTAATTAGAATTCACGTACTTAAACAATATTTACTTTATAAGAATCTAAAAGGAAAGAAGTAACTAAACAGTTATATCACTTATATGTCCACGCTAAGTATTAGCTTGTATTTCAATTAAGAGTGAATGACAAATAAATTTTAAAAAATTTATATTTTGAATAGATTAATTTTTTTAAAAAAATATTAATAAATTTTTTAAAATAATAAATGTGAACACAATATTTTTAAATTAATTTTTATGCTTAGAGTAAAAATTTTTAATTTGAATTAATTTATCTATATTTATTACTGTAAAAGATTTTTTTAGTATTTTTTCAGAAATTAATCTAATATCCAAAGTATAAATTTTTAAAAATATATTTGTCACTTTACTCTTCAATTTATTACATTTAAAATAGAATAAATAATAATAACAAAAGAGAATATTATTTTCTAACCCAATTGGCATAATGCATAAGGCTACATTTGGTTCTTAGAATAGAACAAAATAAGGTATTAAGAATAAGATATAAAAGACAAAGATATAAAAATTAGTGTTCTTATATTTTGTTTGGTAATAAATTAGAATAAATTATGAAAATTTAATTTATTTTAATTTTTTTATTTGAAAATTTGAGAAAAAATATATAATAATAAAAATATAATTACGAAAAATGAAAAAGAATAACAGAAGAAAAAATAAAAAATAAATTGTGTCTTTTGTTAATATTTTTATGTCTTTTCTATTAGAAAGGACATAAAATACACTAATTTAATATTTTTGCACACAATATCTCACTATAAGAGAAATAGAAAATTGCGGTGGTTTATTTAAGAATTTGCGACAGTTTTAAACCGCCGCAAAATGAAATTCCAGCGATTTTAGAAACGTCGCCTATTAGAGAGTATTATCGAGTAGATTTTACCAAATTTTGTTCTTAGTGCATCGGTTTGTCTCAGAATCTCGCTAGAGTATAGAAGGTATGGTGATGATGCGCACACCGAATGAGTGATGGTTACTCTTCTCAAGGATGCATGTTGGCGTGCTGCCTAATTTTGCTTTGTGTTCTTCACCTCTTATATCGCTTTTCCATCTCTTTCTTCTACAATACCAAAACAATATAGAATATAGAGAAGTGGTAGGAACTAACAAGTTTTGTGATTTGTAATAATTAATTAATTATTATTAGTATTTTTAATGGTATGAGATTAAATTTAATAATATAATTTTTTTTTTTTATAGTTGAGTGTTGATTAGATTTTAATAAAAGATAGCCACTCATATACACAAGCCATTAACGTCTTTTTTTACGAACGATAAAGTGGATAGGCTAGTTGACCGGCATGTATTCATTGTCCATTAATTAATTAGCCCATTCTCATCTCCTTTCTTCTCACATATTATTACTGTGATCTCGCCGCCATCACCGCCTCCTACACTATGGCCCTCATCACTATTTCCTAAAAAATTATATAAAAATTTAGACTTGGTTTTGATTAAGATTTTTATCTTTTTATTTTTTTAAAAATAAATTACATTGTATTTTAAATTTTTTCCCTAAATAACAATAACGTTATTTATTTTATTAGAAGTTGAATGGATAATAGACTAGAACATAATAAATTTAGCATATTTTTTCTTTGGTTGAATTAATTTATTTTTTACTTTCATTTTATCTATTAATCTATGATACTTAATTAGTTAATTTACTATTTTAAAACTTCTAATTACGTTTAAAAATAAATTAAAAATACTAAAGGAACAGAAGAACTCAAATTATAAGAGTCCCAGTCCATTTTCAATTTAAATTTATTGTTTGGATATTATAAAGTCCAAAATTCAAAAGTAAATAAAAAAAGAAAGAAGCCCACAAAAATTAACCGGTTTACTAAATTTCGGTTATTTTTTGGTCAAATAAAAAAAAATTAGTTTACTTAAAATCACATATTTTTTATTAACCGATTCTCCTAAAATAACTTAGCCGCAGTATTAATTAATTGATGGACAGTGGAGGCATGCCAATCAACTAGCCTATCTACTTCATTGTCCGTAAAAAAGGATGTTTATGACGTGTGTATGGAAATGGCCGCCTTAATAAAAATGTTTTTCTTTTAAACATATGACTTGTCCTGTCAAAATTGCTTAAATCTGTTGGTGTAAATATATAGATGTTTTTCTGTAAAATTAGATTGTTTAAATTTCGAATTAAATGACAGGTTAAATGTATCAGTTTGCAAACTAAACAGAAAACTCGATTATTTTTTATTTTTGTATGTATTTCTAAAAGAATTAGCATTTTTTTCTCAATATTCTTTTGATCCGATAAAAAAATCTAATCCATTACCTAAAAAATACTGTTTATTTAAGAATTTTGATAAAAAAAAATTATAAACGAGTCAATCCGTTTAACTCATTATATTAATCTTAAAAATTATAGTACATAAATAAAATGGGTTCAACCAAACTAATCGTATAATCTATGAAGCTAAATGGGACAGACTTAATTAATCGAACTAGCCCATTTGACAAATAACCACCTATGATCCTCTTCATACCTTTTTTATCGTGGAAAAAGACTTAAATGCTTTGGCTTTTTTATTTTTGGCTTTAGCTCTTTTGTGTTTTATGGACATACTTTAAGAGGATAATAAATACCATAATGTCTTCAATAAAATTTTGCACACTAATAAAAATTCTTACAATATCAAGAACATATAAAATATTCAAGGTTAACATGTACCTTAAAGATATATGATAAACTTGTTATTAATAAAAAAATTTTATTAAAAAAATCAAATTTTCAATATATTTGTTTTGTCTTCATTAAATGAAAATATTTAAAATTTTTTATTAATAATAAATTTATCATATGTCATTAGGATACATATTAGTTAAATCCAAGATTCAATAATACAAACCAAATATGAGAAGAATAAGAGAAAGAAAAAGTATAGGTAACCAACAACATGTTCATTACTGCTGTAATATGAACTAGAGATCATATTTTGCTTATCATGAGTTAGATGATTGGAGGCAACAGAATGAGGATATATACCAAGCATTGCCATGAACCAAAGAGAGAGTGATAATAAGAGCTCGGGAATTATGAAAAGAGGCAGGCAGAGGAGTTAGCCCGGGTTTTTGCAAAGCAAAATATGGATTGTTGAAATAATGGTCAAATAGAAGATAGCATTGCTGAATCATAAAAACCATGCCCACCTCTGCCTCTTCTACCACTAAGGCCATGTCTAGAAAATCTTGAAGCATTGAAAAGGGTTGAGGACGAAGTTTAGTATGGGGTAACTTGAGAAAAGGGTTGAGCTTGTATGATATTAGGCTAGTCCAAAGGTGCTTTTTCCTTAACAAATTGATCATGCATCCCATCTTGGGCTATAAGGAATGCTTCTAACTCAACAATGGTCCATGGCTATTTTTTATTAAGAACAAAGGTCCTAAAAACTTTGTAATAAGAGTTTAGATCATCAAGAATGACATTAACATATTCATCATTAGTGGTTAGGGGAGAACTAACAGCCGCAAGAAGATTAATAATTTTCTTGATTTAAAAGAGATATCCTGGAGTATTGAGCAACAAATTAAGTAAGTATCAAGTTTCTTCCAAATTTGATATGCATGATTGCATCCAACTAGTGCGATTATCCAAATCAGGTTTAATTGTCATAATCTTATTAAACCCGGTCTTCGTAAGATTGGGATTTTTTTTTGCAGCAATTTTATCTGCATCAGAGACATACTAAGGTGGTGTCTTAACTGAATTTAAATCATCACTAAATTTTTGGGAAAGGATGGTGGAGAGGGCAATTTATCTCTATGGTAAACAAGAACTTTCAATGAGCCGGTCAGGATTAGAAATAACATTACAAGAAAAATACTGAGCACTGTCAAATTTATCGTCAGATAAAATCAGATGGTATAAATCTCGTCGGTAAATATTTATCGTCAAATTTTTTTCGTCTAACGGCAATTATTGTCGGATTTAGCAACGGAATATAATTAGCATGAAAACGAAATATGTTAGGCGTTATTGTTGGAAATTTTCGACGATAATATTGGCGTCACATTATTATTCTCCCCCACCATATTACCGGCGGATTAAATTGACGGTAATGCTGACGGAAATATTTTAATTTTTTTTAATTTGACTTGGCTGTTACCGTTGGAATATTCTATCGATAATTCTGATGATAGCTTTTCTGTTTTTTTTTAATTATCTTTTTTCATCCATCTCTAATGTACCCTGATAATTAATAACTAAAATAGTGTTTTAAATCTGATGTGAAGTACAAAAAATATAAATTATAAATACAGAATGATAGTAAATGAAATATCTAAAACAATACTAATTATATTACATTCACAGAACTATATGTTTACATTCACTAAAATATATATTACAAATTAAATATGCAAAGTTTCTTAAAAAAAAATACATATCACAGAATTATGTTTACATTAACTCTACTTAGATTCATCATCTTTTTTCTCTGGTTCACCATTCTCCTCTTCCGAGATAGTTTCCTGATTATCAGTGAACTTGTCTTCCTCTTCTTCGTCGCCGTCTCCTTCTTGAAGATCATCGTCCTCTGGTAAAAGTGCGTCGGCATCTAGTCAAAGGTCAATGATGTCATCATCCATAACAGACCTAAGGGTGATTGGCTTACCGATATCAACCACCATTTTTGAAGGAGTTGGGTTCTCAATCTAGTAAGGTTCTTGACCCTCTATCCTATCATCAGATTCGATGCGGACTTTTGGTTTAGTATTAACCACAACTACCTAACTAGACTTGCATGAACCGAATAAAGTAAATAGTATACTATCATGCATTTTGAGGTAGTATAAAACGATTGTAGTACCTATATTTCTTGGTTACATTAATTTTAGTGATACCATAGCATATAACTCCCTAAAGAACTCACTCATTTCTGTGAGGAATTTTCAGATGTTGGTTGGAAGTTCTCTGAACACGACATGAAGCAAGAACTCCATGAAGATGTGATAATCATGACTTTTTAACCCAACAAACTTATCCTGTGACACGTTTGCATACCTGTCCAAGTTAGAAACGTAACCATCAGGAAACCCTAATCCTTTAATTCACATACAAATATTTTGTTTCTGCTCCTTCGTAGAGTGAATACCGCTTTTGGTTTAACCCACAGCCTGTTATCAAGTCTCTTTAAATTCAGATCTGGTCGCCTACAAATGTCCATCAAGTCTAATCTAACCTTGTCGTTATCCTTTGCGCTCATCGTCCATTACTGTGTAAGCTAATTAATATATATACTTCTATCAAATAGTTTATATTTATTTTAATTTTAATTGTAAACTCACTCTTTCTAAAATAACATTAGTTAAAATTATAAATTTATTAAATATTTATAAATTAAAGAGATAAATATAAAATCTTTTATTGATCACAACTTATTTTTTTCTTTTCATATAATTATTGTCACGGTTTTAGACACACTTCAATACTACTATACTAACACTTGAACTTACTCAATTTCTTGAGTTAAAATCAGGTCAGTCTAACCTTTAATATTTAGTAAGAAAGCTAAGAACACAAAAAAATACAAGAGAAAGAAAGTTCTGATAGAAAAAATACTTCACTAAATAAGTGATTGTTACAGATGATTTACATACACAATACTAAACACTCATTCTCTATTTATAGTCATCCACCTCCTTAAGACAGTTAAGATTTAATCTAATCAACAGTCTAGATTTTAATATCCAAAACCTTCGTTACAGATATCTTACCTATTACAATCTTTTAAACTCTTTTAGATTATTTTATACCACTCTTCACACCTCTATATATCTCCATACTCTTCTTCTAGAATGTACTTATACGATCTTCCAGAGTTTTCTAGAATATTTTAGGATTTTTCAAGACCTTCCAAAATTTTCTAGAAAATTTTAAAACTATCCAAAGTATTCTCAAACAGTCTAGAATACTAAAAAAAATACCCTTAAAAGTAACATTTTAAAATTTAGGAGTAAAGTATCGTTTTGATTCCCAACATTTGAGATAAGTCTCAAAGTTGTCCCTAACGTTTAAATCGTCTTATTTAAGTTTCTAACATTTCAAAATGGTCTCAATATTATCCTGTCGTAAGTGGTCTGTTAACATAATTGACGGTGGAACAAATTAAAATCGATACGATTTTGAAACATTAGGAATTTAAATAGGACAAAAATGTTAGGGACAAAAACGATACATTATTCTTAGAAGAATTACCAAATCAAGTAAAATGATAGTAAATTTTAACAAAATAAATTGCATTACGAATTCAAGATTTTTACTCATACTTGTAGAATGACTAGTATATAAACTTTAGAAAAAAAAAGAGCATGTAAATATACAATAAAGTATAAATTATATCTTTTTGTCTCTAATATACTAAACTTATTTAATGTTTAATTTAATTAAACTTTATTTTTAATTTTTCTTCAATAATTTCAATTTTTTATGACAAATAATTATTTAATTTTTTTTAATTTTTTTAATAAAAAATAAATTTACTTAAAATAAAAGTAATATGATTAAGAATAAAATTAAAAAATAAATTTATTTAGAATAAAAGTAATTTACTTAGATGCAATTAAAAAAATGATATTATTAAAGAATAAAATTAAAATTTATTTAAAATTAAAAATATTTAACTAAATTAAACATTAAATAATTTCAGTACATTAGAGACAAAAAAATAATTTATATTTTATTGTATATGTACCATATTTTTTTTCTTTTTCACATGTTTATGTAATAGCCATTAACGTCTTTTTTTACGAACGATAAAGTGGATAGACTAGTTGACCAACATGTATTCATTGTCTATTAATTAATTAGCCCATTCTCATCTCCTTTCTTCTCACCTATTACTACTGTGATCTCGCCGCCACCACCGCCTCCTACACTGTCGCCCTCATCACTATTTCCTAAAAAATTAAATAAACATATAATTATATCGAAATATAAAATAGAATAGACTAAAACATAAATATTGTTAATATATTAAAGATTAAAATTTCAGCTTAATTCTTATTTCATTTCTTATTCAAGGTCATCCAAATTTACATCTCATCTCATGCATACCAAATTAAAAAAAATTACATATTCCTATAAGATTTTTATCTTTTTATTTTTTTAAAAATAAATTACATTGTATTTTAAATTTTTTCCCTAAATAACAATAACGTTATTTATTTTATTAGAAGTTGAATGGATAATAGACTAGAACATAATAAATTTAGCATATTTTTTCTTTGGTTGAATTAATTTATTTTTTACTTTCATTTTATCTATTAATCTATGATACTTAATTAGTTAATTTACTATTTTAAAACTTCTAATTACGTTTAAAAATAAATTAAAAATACTAAAGGAACAGAAGAACTCAAATTATAAGAGTCCCAGTCCATTTTCAATTTAAATTTATTGTTTGGATATTATAAAGTCTAAAATTCAAAAGTAAATAAAAAAAGAAAGAAGCCCACAAAAATTAACCGGTTTACTAAATTTCGGTTATTTTTTGGTCAAATAAAAAAAAATTAGTTTACTTAAAATCACATATTTTTTATTAACCGATTCTCCTAAAAT
Source organism: Arachis duranensis (assembly GCF_000817695.3). NCBI lineage: Eukaryota > Viridiplantae > Streptophyta > Magnoliopsida > Fabales > Fabaceae > Arachis > Arachis duranensis. The sequence continues at coordinate 16,509,869 of NC_029779.3, forward strand.
AACTTAGCCGCGGCATTAATTAATTGATGGACAGTGGAGGCATGCCAATCAACTAGCCTATCCACTTCATTGTCCGTAAAAAAGGACGTTTATGGCGTGTGTATGGAAGTGGCCACCTTAATAAAAATGTTGGTCCCTAGATTTTCTTTTAAACATATGACTTGTCCTGTCAAAATTGCTTAAATTTGTTGGTGTAAATATATAGATGTTTTTCTCTAAAATTAGATTGTTTAAATTTCGAATTAAATGACAGGTTAAATGTATCAGTTTACAAACTAAACAGACAACTCGATTATTTTTTATTTTTGTATGTATTTCTAAAAGAATTAACATTTTTTTCTCAATATTCTTTTGATCCGATAAAAAAATCTAATCCATTACTTAAAAAATACTGTTTATTTAAGAATTTTGATAAAAAAAATTATAAACGAGTCAATCCGTTTAACTTATTATATTAATTTTAAAAATTATAGTACATAAATAAAATGGATTCAACCAAACTAATCGTATAATCTATGAAGCTAAATGGGACAGACTTAATTAATCGAACTTGCCCATTTGACAAATAACCACCTATGATCCTCTCCATACCTTTTTAATCGTGGAAAATGACTTAAATGCTTTGGCTTTAGCTCTTTTGTGTTTTATGGACATACTTTAAGAGGATAATAAATACCATAATGTCTTCAGTAAAATTTTGCACACTAATAAAAATTCTTACAATATCAAGAACATATAAAATATTCAAGGTTAACATGTACCTTAAAGATATATGATAAACTTGTTATTAATAAAAAAAATTTATTAAAAAAAATCAAATTTTCAATATATTTGTTTTGTCTTCATTAAATAAAAATATTTAAAAATTTTTATTAATAATAAACTTATCATATGTCATTAAGATACATATTAGCTAAATCCAAGATTCAATAATACAAACCAAATATGAAAAGAATAAGAGAAAGAAAAAATATAAGTAACCAACAACATGTTCATTACTGCTGTAATATGAACTAGAGATCATATTTTGCTTATCATGAGTTAGATGATTGGAGGCAACAGAATGAGGATATATACCAAGCATTGCCATGAACCAAAGAGAGAGTGATAATAAGAGCTCGGGAATTATGAAAAGAGGCAGGCAGAGGAGTTAGCCCGGGTTTTTGCAAAGCAAAATATGGATTGTTGAAATAATGGTCAAATAGAAGATAGCATTGCTGAATCATAAAAACCATGCCCACCTCTGTCTCTTCTACCACTGAGGCCATGTCTAGAAAATCTTGAAGCATTGAAAAGGGTTGAGGACGAAGTTTAGTATGGGGTAACCTGAGAAAAGGGTTGAGTTTGTATGATATTAGGCTAGTCCAAAGGTGCTTTTTCCTTAACAAATTGATCATGCATCCCATCTTGGGCTATAAGGAATGCTTCTAACTCAACAATGGTCCATGGTTATTTTTTATTAAGAACAAAGGTCCTAAAGACTTTGTAATAAGAGTTTAGATCATCAAGAATGACATTAACATATTCATCATTAGTGGTTAGGGGAGAACTAACAGCCGCAAGAAGATTAATAATTTTCTTGATTTAAAAGAGATATCCTGGAGTATTGTGCAACAAATTAAGTAGGTATCAAGTTTCTTCCAAATTTGATATGCATGATTGCATCCAACTAGTGCGATTATAGAATGAAATATCTATAATGGAGAAAAGTTAGGTTTAATTGTCATAATCTTATTAAACCCGGTCTTCGTAAGATTGGGATTTTTTTGGCAGCAATTTTATCTGCATCAGAGACATACCAAGGTGGTGTCTTAACTGAATTCAAATGATCACTAAATTTTTGGGAAAGGATGATGGAGAGGGCAATTTATCTCTATGGTAAACAAGAACTTTCAATGAGCTGGTCAGGATTAGAAATAACACTACAAGAAAAATACTGAGTATTGTCAAATTTATCGTCAGATAAAATCAGATGGTATAAATCTCGTTGGTAAATATTTTTCGTCTAACGGCAATTATTGTTGGATTTAGCAACGGAATATAATTAGCTTGAAAACGAAATATGTTAGACGTTATTGTTGGAAATTTTCGACGATAATATTGGCGTCACATTATTATTCTCCCCCACCATATTACCGGCGGATTAAATTGACGGTAATGCTGACGGAAATGTTTAATTTTTTTTTTAATTTGACTTGGCTGTTACCATTGGAATATTCTATCGATAATTTCGATGATAGCTTTTTTGTTTTTTTTTAATTATCTTTTTTCATCCATCTCTAATGTACCCTGATAATTAATAACTAAAATAGTGTTTTAAATCTGATGTGAAGTACAAAAAATATAAATTATAAATACAGAATGATAGTAACTGAAATATCTAAAACAATACTAATTATATTACATTCACAGAGCTATATGTTTACATTCACTGAAATATATATTACAAATTAAATATGCAAAGTTTCTTAAAAAAAAATATATATCACAAAATTATGTTTACATTAATTCTACTTAGATTTATCATCTTTTTTCTCTGGTTCACCATTCTCCTCTTTCGAGATAGTTTCCTGATTATCAGTGAACTTGTCTTCCTCTTCTTCGTTGCCATCTTCTTCTTGAAGATCATCGTCCTCTAGTGAAAGTGCGTCGGCATCTAGTCAAAGGTCAATGATGTCATCATCCATAATAGACCTAAGGGTGATTGGCTTACCGATATCAACCACCATTTTCGAAGGAGTTGGATTCTTAATCTAGTAATGTTCCTGACCCTCTATCCTATCATCAGATTCGATGCGGACTTTTGGTTTAGTATTAACCACAACTATCTAACTAGACTTGCATGAACCCGAATAAAGTAAATAGTATACTATTATGCATTTTGAGGTAGCATAAAACAATTGTAGTACCTATATTTCTTGGTTACATTAATTTTAGTGATATCATAGCATATAACTCCCTAAAGAACTCACTCATTTCTGTGAGAAATTTTCAGATGTTGGTTGGAAGTTCTCTGAACACGACATGAAGCAAGAACTCCATGAAGATGTGATAATCATGACTTTTTAACCCAACAAGCTTACCCTGTGACACGTTTGCATACCTGTCCAAGTTAGAAACGTAACCATCAGAAAACCTTAATCCTTTAATTCACATACAAATATTTTATTTCTGCTCCTTCGTAGAGCGAATACCGCTTTTAGTTTAACCCACAGCTTGTTATCAAGTTCTTTTAAATTCAGATCTGGCCGCCTACAAATGTCCATCAAGTCTAATCTAATTTTGTCGTTATCATTTGATCGCTCATCGTCCATTACTGTGTAAGCTAATTAATATATATGCTTCTATCAAATGGTTTATATTTATTTAATTTATTTTAATTTTAATTTTAATTGTAAACTCACTCTTTCTAAAATAACATTAGTTAAAATTATAAATTTTATTAAATATTTATAAATTAAAAAGATAAATATAAAATCTTTTATTGATCACAACTTATTTTTTTCTTTTCATGATTATATGATATCTATTAATATTATTTTTTTAATAAATACTTTTAGTATATAATAATAGTTATACTAACACTTAGACTTACTCAACTTCTTGAGTTAAAATCAGGTCAGTCTAATCTTTAATAATTAGTAAGAAAACTAAGAACACAAAAAAATACAAGAGAAAAAAAAATTCTGATAGAAAAAATACTTCACTAAATAAGTGATTGTTACAAATGATTTACATACACAATACTAAACACTCATTCCCTATTTATAGCCATCCACCTCCTTAAGATAGTTAGGATTTAATCTAATCAACAGTCTAGATTTTAATATCCAAAATCTTCGTTATAGATATCTTACCTATTACAATCTTTTAAACTCTTCTAGATTATTTTATACCACTCTTCACACCTCTATATATCTCCATACTCTTCTTCTAGAATGTACTTATACGATCTTCCAGAGTTTTCTAGAATATTTTAGGATTTTTCAAGACCTTCCAAAATTTTCTAGAAAATTTTAAAACTATCCAAAGTATTCTCAAACAGTCTAGAATACTAAAAAAAATACCCTTAAAAGTAACATTTTAAAATTTAGGAGTAAAGTATCGTTTTGATTCTCAACATTTGAGATAAGTCGCAAAATTGTCCCTAACGTTTAAATCGTCTTATTTAAGTTTCTAACATTTCAAAATGGTCTCAATATTATCCTGTCGTTAGTGGTCTGTTAACATAATTGACGGTGGAACAAATTAAAATCGATACGATTTTGAAACATTAGGAATTTAAATAGGACAAAAATGTTAGGGACAAAAACGATACATTATTCTTAGAAGAATTACCAAATCAAGTAAAATGATAGTAAATTTTAACAAAATAAATTGCATTACGAATTCAAGATTTTTACTCATACTTGTAGAATGACTAGTATATAAACTTTCGGAAAAAAAAAAAGAGCATGTAGATATACAATAAAGTATAAATTATATCTTTTTGTCTCTAATATACTAAACTTATTTAATGTTTAATTTAATTAAATTTTATTTTTAATTTTTTTTCAATAATTTCAATTTTTTATGACAAATAATTATTTAATTTATTTTTAATTTTTTCTTAATAAAAAATAAATTTACTTAAAATAAAGTAATGTGATTAAGAATAAAATTAAAAAATAAATTTATTTAGAATAAAAGTAATTTACTTAGATGCAATTAAAAAATGATATTATTAAAGGATAAAATTAAAATTTATTTAAAATAAAAAATATTTAATTAAATTAAACATTAAATAATTTCGGTACATTAGAGACAAAAAAAATAATTTATACTTTATTGTATATGTACCATATTTTTTTCTTTTTCACATGTTTATGTAATAGTCATTCTACAAATATTTTATGATGAGTAAAAAATTTTAAGAGTACAATTTAAAAAAAATAAGTTTATTTAGAATGAAAGTAACGTGATTAAGTGTAATTTACTTAGATGTGATTAAAAATAATTGAATAACTACGTACCGTAAAAAATTAATATTATTAAAGGATAAAATTAAAATTTATTTTTAGGTTAAAAATAAGATTTATTTAAATTAAATATTAAAAAAGTTTGATACAATAGAGACAAAAATGTATAATTATACTTTATTATATATATCATACTCATTTTTTTCCGACAGTGTATTATTAGCCATTCTATAAGTATTTTATGATGAGTAAAAATCTTGAATTCGTAATACATTCATTCCATTAAAATTTATTTTCTTTTTTCTTGATTTGATAATCCTTCTAAAAATAATGTATCATTTTTGTCTACAAAGTTTTCATCCTATTTATATCCCTAACATTTCAAAATTATCTCAATTTTGACATATCATAAACTCAATTAATAGATCCCTAACGACAAGACAACACATGAAGACAATTTTAAAACATATTAGAGATATAAACATTAATATTGCCTCATCATATCAATTTAAACTTTTGGAAGGAGTTGTTTCATAACATGGTATCAGAGCTCTATATTCGAAAAGTTAAGAGTTCGAACCTTGGTGAGTTCCAAAATTAAAAAATAACATAAGACAAATAAAAAAAGACAAAAAAGTCTAGCAAATCCGCAAATTCAAAAAGAAGCTCTTATTTGAGGGGAGTGTTAAATATATAACCATTTATATTGTCTTCTCCTATCAACTTAAATTTTTGGGAGAAGTGATTTCATGACAAAATATTAAAAATTTAAATAAGACAATTTAAATATTATGAACAAATTTAAAACTTATCCCAAATATTAAAGATAAAAATGCTATAATTTATTCTAAAATTTAACGTGACATTATGCTTAATTTACTCATCCTAAAATGGAAATGGATCCTCTCAATTGTTAAAAAAGATTGAGGGAGTAAAATGTGATCTCTAACTCTTTATTGCTCTCTCTCTTATGTTTTTTTTTGCCCACTTATAAAATTAATGGTAAAAGATTACACTTTACTTTTTCAATTGTTAAACAAATTTGAGATGATCAATTTATCCCTAAAATCAAGAAGGAGTAACCTAACAAGTATTAGAATAAGAGAAACAGTTACAATATAAAATGCATGTTAAAATATACAATATATACACATTAAAAAAAATTAAACAACACATATATTTATATATATACAAATATATATATATGATAATTAATTTTAGTATACATATAACATTTTTAGTTACAACGAATTTCATATCTCTAGCACAGATCCAATATCTTCTAAAAATTTGGCAAAATCGATACTACTTTTATTATTTCACAGTAATTATTTTAAGATAAAAACTTATATATAGTTATTTTTATGAGAAATTACTAATTAAAAATTATTAGATGATAATTTAGTGATATATGTCAAATCATTTAATAAATTTTAACTATTAACTTTACACAAATACATTTGTGGGTGAGGTTTTGCTTTATTTCAAAATAAAAATATATGAATTAAGAAAAACTAATAAAAATTCTAATAACAATGTGTCTATGTATATAGTCTCCACATCTATTATCTATTATATATTACTAATTTTACAACCAAAATTTATTACATATCATTTTTTTATTGCAATTGAAATCAAATTTTTCTTTCTAAAATTAAAGAGTTTTTTCTTCCTCTCTCTCTCTCCATTTTTCTATCTCTTTCATTTCTTCACTCTCTGTATATCTCTTATATATCATTACCAATAACTAATTACAAATTTGACAATCAAAATATACAACATGATTTTCTAATTACATTCAAATTAAATTAAAATTAAAATTAAAATATAGCTATATTATATATTATATTATATTTATATATTACTAACTAATTTAATAACTAAAATGTGTCACATGACACTCTTTTATTAATTGATGCTGGACAAAATCTGGTATATATGAAGTTGGGTCAGGATACAAAATTGCTTATAAATTCTTTCATTCTCCTACTTCATTGAGGCCCCAGAACATACAGAACAAAAGAGTCTGGAATAGCATCTGGGAATTGAAATTACCTCATAAAATTAAGGTTTTCTATGAAAAAGTCTTCATGAAAAGCTTCCGGTGTTGCAACAAGTTCATAGCCGGTTCGCATCCACTCTTGCCACTTGTCCAAGATGCATGTTGAAGGCTGAATCAATTTTTCATGCTTTGTTCCAATGCCCCCTGTTTTCAATATGGAGCCTAAACTTAATAACCCCTTACCTATGGATGAGAGAAGAAGAGACCTTTTTCAATTGGTGGCAACAAGTCTTATCCTGGGCAGCGGCTCAATTCGACGGTAGACAAAAGACCCTCCTCATAGCGGCGCTGTGTTGGAGCACTTAGAAAGCGAGGAATCGGTTTGTTTTTGAGAATGTAATAAGCCCGGCACCAGAGATAGTGAAAGAAGCCAGCAATTTAGTGCGTGAACTCATGAGCCATACCTGATAGATGCTGCTAATTTTCTTTACTCTTACTTTACTCTTTTCTAAACTCTTAGTCTTTCAGTCACAGTTAGTGATAAATGGGAATATCCAATTCTTTTGTATTTTCGTATGGAAACACTTTTATTTTATATTAATAAAATAACATTTATCTTTGAAAAAAAATTAACAAACTCCCTCTCTCATTCTTCTTCTTTATATATCTCTCTCTTTTCTCTTATTTTCTATTTTTTTATTCTACAAAAATAAAATTAACAACATAATATAATTTAAATAAAAAATATTATTATATACATATTTTTTATTTATTTTTCAATTTTATTGCTTATCTTTTTAATTTATATTTTTACTTCTTTTATTTCAAATATTTATTACATATAATTTAGAAAAAATACTAATATCGTGATTAAAAGTTAGAATCAGGATTCAATTGTTTAAAAAAATAAATTTGAGTTAATTTTATAACTATCAATATAAATTTTTTATGTTAATATCTAATTATAATTTTGTATATATAGAGAAAAAATATATTATTTTTAAATAGCAAACATAAAAATTAATTATTTTTATTTGTGCAACAGATTTAACACCTAATTAAATATAAAAGTATACACGTTAATTTTTTTTAAAATTTTAGATAACGAATGTTAAGATTAATTATTAATAAAAAAATTAAACTCTTTCATATAAAAATAATAACTAAAAATTTATTGTTTAGTTTTTTTTATCTACAAAGATCCTAGTCTTCTTAGTCGACAAGGAGAAAACGTAGCAAAATTTTGAGAAGAGAGAGGAGTAAATAAGCAATGGAAGGGAAAATGAAAGAAAAGAAAATAGTTAAACAAAAGAGAAAGCGCGCGTGGGTTAGGTCTCGAGAGAGAGTGAGAGGAAATGAAAGAGAGTAGGAAGTGACGTAAGCAAGCACTGTCCTCCTTGGGTGGAGTCAAGTTTGATAGTATAAATAAAAGTCCTCTTGCTACCTCCTCCTCCGATGCAAGTTCAAAACGACGTCGTCGTCCCGGTTCCCCTCCATCTTAGCACCATGTCTTGTCCTTCCTTGTCCATGGAGCTGGACGAATCCACCGAATCCCGAATCCAGCGCCTAATCACAGAGCACCCAGTCATCATCTTCACCCGCTCCTCCTGTTGCATGTGCCACGTCATGAAGAATCTCCTCGCCACCATCGGCGTCAACCCCACCGTCATCAACCTCGACGACGATGAGATCGACGCCCTCCCTTCCCCCTCCGCCCCCGCTGCCTTCATCGGCGGCACCTTCATAGGCGGCCTGGAGTCCCTGGTTGCACTCCACGTCAGCGGCCTCCTCGTCCCCAAGCTCGTCCAAGTCGGTGCTCTATCTCTGGGTATAGTATGATCCCATGCATCTCTATTTTCCTTCTAGTAATTGTACAATTTAGGATCCTCTCCATCTTTTGAATTGTACTACTATTTATATCAGATCTTATTTACTTTTATTTTCTTGTATGTTTTTCCATGTCATAAACAAAACTAAGTGAGATTAAGCAGAGATAAAAATGATGACTCGAGTTTAATTTGCAACTTGATTATTTTTAACACATGAACTTAATTAGTTCTCAAACTCAATCACGAATTCAACTTGTGAATGGATCTGGCAGCGTGAGTGTGGTATTGGTCTTCGTCGTGTTGATCGCCTATGATTTGGTTTTTAGGGTGGGATTGATCAGGTCCGTAGGTTGGGTCCCATTGCCAATTATGAAGCAATCAAGGCCGTAGGATACCACAGTAACTTTCTTGCTTTGCTTTGGGAATCGCTAAGCTTATCTCTTTCTTCTCTTATTCTCTAAATTTTACTACTACTAATAATATATATAATCCATGGATGTATTTGTGTTTACTTCTACTTATGAATAGTTTGATCGTCTTCTTCCATTTTTACTCTTGCTTTTGCTTCATTTTAAGAATGGCAATCTCAACTTGCTTGGGTGGGACCATTATTATTGCAGCCCTGGCCGTCCATATGACAAGAGGTGATCATTTTCCTTTTCTCTCTCAGTAAATTTTATTTTTTTGTTAAAATAATTATTTAAGGATTCGCTTCTTTTAAAATGTATTCTTATACTTTAAAAAGTAAATAATTTAACAAAAATATTATTTGTACACTAAAATTAGTTACTAAAATCAGTCATTAATGTATTTATGTATAAATTTAATTTATTTTTAATGTGTATTTATATTCCAATATATATTTTATACTAGTGACTGATTTTAATATATACGTAACATAACTCATAATTTAAACATTTAAGTTATTGGTGAAAAGATTAATAATTTCAAACAGAAAAATACTAGAAACCATTAAAATTTATTTATTTTGGTATTATTTAATCATTAGTTTTAATTTTTTTAGTTTAATTTTTAAATAATATATTTTATTTTATACTTTTAAATACTAATTAATAACCAAAAATGATAAATTCTAATGTTTTTTTAACATTTCTACTAATATAACTACGTGCATGATTAATTAACAATCCAAAATTATTATTTTTTCATTCAACAATTTAGATATTAGATTTTATTTTCTAAAATATAATTGAAACTGTATATATAAAGGATAGTTTCATCATTTATATACCTCGTTATTGTGAACATTTAAAAGTAAAACTAATCTCCATTACTGGAAGATAGTTTAAGGGAATATAGAAATAATTAGCCAAATAATTAAAGCACCCTAAGCAATAATGTTTGGCATGCACCTCCAATATTATGGCATAAAAAATTAAAAATGATGTTTGCGTCATTTTTTATAATTTTTATACACTTTGAAACATTTTTTATTTTTTATTCAATTATTTTTAATACTAAAAAATATATAAAAGAAATGAAAAAGCATAAGAATCCATTTTTAAGTAGCTAATAATATTAACAAACATTTTTATTGTAAAATATTATTTTAATGCTAATTTTATGAAAAATGTAGAGTTAAGATTAAAATTTAAAATTTATAATTCAAAATAATTAGTTGATGTTAATTTAAGAAAAATTAACTTCTTAATTAAACTCAAAAGAGATAAAAATAATGTAAATAGTATTTGTTTTTGCTGAAATCCTTCTCCCGGCCCTTGGGATCTTCGCTGCCACTCATGCTCTTGTAATGCACTCGTCTACAAAGGCATTTAATATGAAAATGAATTAAAAATTGATTTGTCTGTGCAATAAAATTTTAAAAATATTTTGTATATTAATTTTTATGAGAATTAAAATATTGGCTTTTAAAATCTTGGGATTGATTCAAGTAATTACTCATATTAATATTACTTCTTTATCCACATTTATGCTGTAGCAAATTAATCATCGAGATGGAAGAAGTTGGAATTTTGAAACCTCTTGCTTCTTATCATATACATTATTCTCTTTTACATTGTCTTCTTTAATTTGACTGCATCACTATAAATTTCATCTCCTTTTGAGCATTTAAAGGGTATCAATTTTCATCATCATATATATTTATATTATAAAAGATCTATAAATAGTGTTTTCTTTGTTTTGTCAATCAATCTGTGTAGAAAGCAAGTATATATTCGCATGGGAGAAAAGTCATGCAAAGATATAGATATAGATATATATAAATCAGATACTTTAATTTTTACTATATTATCAATCATCATTCTATCATTCAATTCGCAAAAGCAAAAGAGCCCAGAAAGATTCAAAGCAAAAAACAAGGGGCAAGGACAACCTCAGAATAATCGCATGAAGAAAAATGTATCATGTTGATCGATGACGTCATGGCAAGAGACAACTTTGGTGAGGGAGTGCGTCACGGCATAGCATAGCATATATACAACATGCTCCCTCCATAATAAACCTCAATTCTGGTATCGACTCTCATATATTTCCCATCATTATTAATAAACAAGAATATAAATATAAATATCCACTTTCTTATTGCCCCATATGCCAAGCCACTTAGGAGGGTGCAAACAAAAAAGGTAATTTCGTGGTAATTCATTATTGAATGATAGCCAGAATAGATCGAGCATCTTTCCTTGTCTCGTTGGTTAAAAAAAAAGGTATTGAAAAAGTGAAGCTTATTAAGAAATTATATTTAAAATCTATGGTGCATGGACACGGACACGCGACACAACACATGAGAACACACGAATTTTAAAATCTTATAAGATACAGGGACACGGCATATATATAGAATATAAAGTATTTTTTAGATAAATTACAATGAATTTTTTATATTTTATTATTGTTAAAATATAAAATAATTTTTTAACTGTTTTTAATGTTTTTTTAACTATATAAAAGTATCTAAAATATTTTGTTTTAATAAATAATAATATATATTATTTCTAAACTCATTTCAACGATATATGTTAAGAATAAGGCTTGATATACGGAGTACGAACATGTGATGATATTTAGGTGTGTTCAAGTATGTCCGGAAATTTTTTTTTATTTTTTATTAAGACACGCCAGACATACGTGTCAGACGAATGTCGATGAGTGTCGTGTCCAAAATGTGTCCGATACGCAGACACATCAACTCAACGAAGTGTCCGTATCCGTACTTTATAGATTAAAATATAGTGATTATTTTAAGAATAATAATTAATTGATCGATATTCAATATATACCAGCAAGGTTTGCCATACATATGATAGACCTACGATTTTAGAAGAACTTAAATTTTACTTCTAGGAAACACGTCAGTTTAAAAAATAAGTATGAAACTAAATATAGCATATAGCATGATATAGGTTTTGTACATAGGCCTCAAATTATTACTTGAGAGTATGAAGTTAGGGAAGCAAATTAAAATTAGGAAGGGGATGAGAGGAACTTTTCCCCATTAAGGAAAACGAGGGGCGCATGATATTTATATAACTGAAGCCGAGGGTAAGAGTCCTAAGAAAACAATCCTAACCCCACTATGCCACCATGTGAACCAATAATTTCTCCTTTCAGTAGGGGAAAAGACAGAAGGAGGTGATGACATCAATGCCATCAACCACTGCAACTACAACTGATGATGATATAGAGAAAATAAAAAAAATTATATAAAATTAGTAGAGTAAATTAAAGGCTAATTTTTTTTTTTACATAAAAAATATTGGTATTTTTATTGAAAATGAGATTATTTGGTGTAATTACTTGGGGTGAATTTTATAAGTGAAGAGTGAATAAGCAAGGTGCGTGTTCATTGGATGCGTGTCATCATCATCCTGGCAACAAGCGGAGTAGATATTGGACACGTGTCATTATTTTGGTTTTTTGCACTTTTTTTATAATACACTTAAAATATTAATGTTCAACCAAAATATCATCTTTATTTCTATATTAAAAATAATTTCTGTAAATTAAAAGCTAACTTTTTTTATATAAAAAAATACCATCTCTATTTTTATATTAAAAATAATGCCAATATTCATCACATATTTTTTTTTAATTAATTAATTCATTAAAAATCATAGTATCAAAAAATTTGAAGAATATTACGAAAACTATGGCAACAGCTACAATCCAAGGAAGGCAAGACTACGAGAGTACATGTTTAACTTTCCAAATTCTTGTGGTTTTCTTTAATTTAATACAAAATCTGACGTGGCAACCATGCCACGGCTCAATGGCTTTTGATTAATTTAAAAAAAAAAAAATAAAAAACAGTGGCGGATCAAAATAGAATCTTTACAGACTCACGTAAGAAGAATCACCTGATGATTCCATTTCCACACTGGAGCAATGCAAGGACAAGCTAAGCCACCTTCAACACACATTTATTTCTTTAAAAAATATAATTGCAATGTGTATATATAATAATAATGCATAATTAAATAAACAAAATTAGGCAGGTAGAAGAGCAAAAGTGGCATACTGGCATAGGTGCATAGCACCCTCAATCAATATCAAAGGTTCCTTAATGCTGGGGTCTTAGGTATTGCACTCTCGTCACAATACATATATAAAGTTCAACATCAAAAGGCTTCTTTGGTTATTTTATACATGGATGAATATCTTTTTATTTTTTTATTAAAAGGAGGGAATCTTTCCATTTTCTCTTTACTGGTTTATATGGAGTTCCCACTTCTCTTCTTTTTACTTTTTCTTCTCAACTAAGACTTTAAATAATTACAATGATCGAATTACGTGCTATATCCATAGAGAGAATGGATGATAATTAGTTTGGTGTTGGACATTATTCAACATGGGTTCATCAAAAGTTTTAGTTTTATTTATTTCTTTTTTCATGCTATATCTTTAACCCTTTAATTTTCGTACGCTAGAACTACAAACGGTGCTTTCCGTATAGTGCGTGGTATCTTTTTGCTCCTTTAACCTCATATGTCTTATGGAAAAGAAATTTTTTTTTCCAATTCTAAGAACAAAAGAGGGTTCTTCATAGTTCATATACATGTGTGTTTGCTTCCAAAAGATTTTTTGGCTGTTTGTCCGTATTTTTTTTTTCTCATCAATCATGATCATGCTACATTCATGTTTGCACTTCATCTTCGTAGTATGCTGTAAATTTGGCTTTATATACTCTTTTTGTTGCTGTGATGCATTTTTACGTCACTATTTAACTTTTGAGTTTTGTTATTGCCGTGTGACTTTGTCTTGCTATTTTAGAGAGGCATGTAATTCAGTGGCAAATTTTTTTTTTATTTGAAAAATTAAATTTGTTTGGTGTTTTGGCTAGAAATGACTCATTTGATATAATTGTAGATAGTTAAATGTTGTAGGTAGTAGGCCCAACATATAGGGTGAGTATTAGGTCAATATGTAGAAAACGTGTTGGATACGTGGCGAACAATAATTAGCCAACACATAAATAAAAGTGTTGGATATGTATCACGTGTTGATTTGATGTGATTTTAACACACGACTTATATGATAAGAGAGTTATTTTAGTGTGTTGTTGGTATGATGAAAGATTTTTACTATAAATATAATAGTGTATCACAATGGTGAGATGATATAAAATACACATGAGATACGTAATTCAGTGGCTCATTTTTTTATGTATGAAAAATTTTGGTATTTTGACTAGAAATGGATTAATTTGGTGTAATTATAAATGGGTGGAGCAGACTCAACACGCAGGAAACTTGCTGAGTTAATATGCAGGAGTGTGTTGGACACATGGCAAACAGCCAAACATGCAGAGAGCGTGATAGATCAATGAGTGACAAATTTTATTGTAAGTGTTACTTATCCTGAGAAAAAAAATTTAAGATCAGAATAAAATACTATTCTAAAAAGTCAATCGTCGTGGCAATTAGAAGGTACACTATCTCTAGAGGAATTGATTATACTGTTTATGAATCTGAGGCACAAATGTTCTATGCAAATGTAAGACGTATGGTCATGGGTGCGATTTACTTGTTCAAGTCAGCTGGATACGGAAAAAAGGTTGTTGGGAGATAGGAAGATATAACGGGAGGCACACGTGCACCATGGGAATGATTTCACAGAATTGTTTCAAATTGAACTCAGACACAGTTGCTGATGCTATAACCTATAAGGCCATTGATTGAAACCGATTCATCTCTAAAGGTGAAATCTATAATTGTAGAAGTCCAATTCAAGTTTAACTATACCATCAGTTACTGAAAAATTTAGTTGACAAAGCAGAAGTCGATCAAAAAGTTTTCGTGGTTGGGAAGAATCTTAATTATCAAGCCTTGCCATTATGATGCACCGTAATGATTCAAAAAATACATGCATGGTACAGTTGTCCAAATAAAAATACTACTCTTGTATAACGGGAGTGAAGAGGTGGACGGTGTTAGGATACTTCACTGGATATTTTGGAGTTTCATTAATCCATGTCTTAGAGCGTTTTGGCATTGCAAGCCTTTGGTTCAAGTTGACGGCATACACCTTTATAAAAAATACAAATGTGTCTTTTTCGTTGTAATTGCACAATATAAAACTAAAATATTGTGCTGATTGCTTTTGTCGTGAAGAAAAGTATTATTAGGAAAGACGGTACGGGGTAATCTCTTATCGAACCCATGCTAGATTTATGTAACATTTGGAGAAACTATTCACATTAGATTTATTGGCAAAAATTGTCATACTCTGATTGATCAAGAAGTCATGACTGTTGCCTGTCAACCTGGTCATAATCTCTCCATCAATCTGAAGGCCATATATATGTGCCACATCTTTAAGTGTAACGGACAATATGAAAATATGAGTCTCCGACTTCCACTTTTCGACAAGAGCAACTAGCTAGTAACGAGACAGGTCATTTGATCTCTCCAATTCTCGAGACGTCGTAGAACCCTATTATCCGTAAGGCGTTATCTACCATCAGATTCCACATTGTGTTAGGCTAGTACATAAAAAATATATTTATTAATTACACAAATATTAAAACTAAATCTATTTTAAAAAATATTGGAATTAAATATATTTATTAATTATTATAATATTCATTTTTATTTATTCAATAATTATTCATTAAAATAAAATATTATTTTTTCAGAAAAGAAAATAAT
>NC_029779.3:16525997-16549555 GCF_000817695.3 Arachis duranensis
ACAAAAAATTCTAAACAATTTATTTATTAATATTTATATTATTTATCAATTTTAGTCATTACAAATTAATGAATATTCAAATAATGTTATAACAAAAAAAAATAATTACAAAATAAACGATAACAAACTAAGCAAAAAGAATAAAATTACATAATTAGCGTGTCTCCTACATAGGGGTATGCTGAAAAAGTAGTCAACACGTTCTTCACGTGTTGTTGTCGTTGTGTCACATGGACAGAGATGTTAAGAATTTTTGCGAAAAATTGCAAAACATCTTTGAGGAATTTCTGCAAAAACAGTCAACATGCCTCCTGCGTGTTGCTCCGGTGGCGTCATGTATCCAAAATTGTGACGAATCTCTGAAAAATTATGAAGAATATCTAATGCAGAGACAACACGTTCCATCAGAAAACTATGCACATCCACAATACTTCAAAATACCCAAAATGTTAATATTATATAAAAGCACCACTACTTTTTCTATATATAAAAAAAAATAATTTTCATAATTTAGTATGGCTAATTTTTTTTAATATGGAAAAAAATTTAGAGTTACACATTAAAATGGATATGCATGAAGCAATTACAATGGTATGATGTCAGAGCAAAACTCAAGTAACAATTTGTGTAAACTAGAATTTTTTAATTTTTTTTACCTGTGAAATGCATGTTAAGATTTAACTTGTTATTTTCTTTTTAATTTAAAACCTGCAAAACATAGGTTGCGATTTAATTTTTTATTTTTTTAATTTAGAACATGCAAAATATAGGTTATGTTTTAACTTTTCTTTTCTAATTTCGAAGCCTTCAAAATGCAGATTATGTTTTAGAGGCTTTTTATGATTTTTATGCAGTTTATACAATGCATGTTGTGTTTTTTTTTCTAATTATAAAACGTAAGTTGCATTTTGTATAAGCCTATAAATATCATTGTCATTTATCTCTTTCATGCTTGTGATTTTTTTTGACAACTAGTAGTATAAAAAAATTTGGATAAGGTGAGGTTAAAGCTATGAAAAATATTGTAAATTTACGAGTGTATTATAACTGTGAGATCATACCACACACACATGAGGGAGTGATTTTTGTGTGTGAATCTCCATTTTCTTTTGCTATTCTATACACCATGAGTTTTGCAAAATTATAAAATGGTTTTTGTGATAACAAAGTTACATTCAAAGAAGGTGAATAACATTTTATACAGAAATTTTGTTATCGTATTTGATAGGCTAATACAATTTCAAATAATGCCCATTACTGATGACGCATATATGCAATAGATGTTTTATATTTATCAATGTTGAGTCTGCAGCGAAATTTGGACTTCTAATAGATACAAAGTAATATGAAATTAAACACTACCCACAATAATGCACTAACAATAACAAAAACAATATGAGAAAATATTATGTGAATTAATTTTATTTTTTATTTTTGATGATGTTTCAATTACAATACTACAGAAATATATATAGTATCATTTATGCTATAATTTCAATGATCAAGAATAAAACCCTCCTATGAAAATTTTCTACAAGTTTTCTCCTATTAAAACTCCTTGCAAACCTTATTTTACTCCCTAAGTTTGCTCTTAGCCTTCCTGTATTCTCACAATTCTCCACCTCGGTCACAATTTGAAAAAACTGACTCAAATTTTGAACAAACAAATTGTAGTACTCGTATCTAGTTGCATCATCTTGACAACGACTACCTACGTACCCTTTACCAGTATCAAACGAAATGTAGTTCTTTTATTTGCCATGTAATACTTAACATGGAATAATGTTGAGCAAATTCAAGCAATGCTGGAATTTGTTTCGTGACACTACTTTAGTCAACATGTCTGCGAGATTTTCATCTGTGTGTACTTTTACAAGAGAATGTTGCCTTTCTCTATAACATCACGCACGAAGTGATATCTTACATTAATATGCTTGGTACGAGCATGATGAACCTGATTTTTTGCCAAATGAATTTCACTTTGACTATCACAACTCATACTCACGCAATCTTGCTGAAACCCCAAATCATCTAGAAGACCCCTTAGCCACAATGTTTCTTTCACCCCTTCTGCTACTGCCATGTACTCAGCCTCTATAGTAGATAGTGCCACTGTAGTTTGTAATATCGATCGTCAACTAACTGGAGCACCTTGTATTTTATATACATAACCGGTTGTAGAACATCTTCTATCTAGATCACCAGCATAATCAGAATCAACAAAACCGTTGATTTAACATGATTTTCCACTAAAGCATAAACCTATGTCAATGGTACCCTTCAAGTACTTTAATATGCACTTGACTGCTTCCCAATGTGTCTTACTCAGATTTGCCATGAACCTGTTAACAATACTGACTGCCTGTGAAATATCTGGGCGTGTACACACCATAGCATACATCAGGCTACCAACTGCACTAGCATAAGGTACATTTTTCATGTAAGCATTATCTTCTGCTATTGTGGGAGATTGTTTACTAGAGAGCTTGAAATGTGGAGCCAACGGTGTTACTACAGGCTTAGCATTTTTCATTTCAAACCTTTCAATAACGCGCTCAATATACCTTTTCTGGCTCAAGAACAATTGTTGGCTTGATCTCTCTGTTTTAATTTTCATGGCTAATATTTTTCGTGCAACACCCAAATCTTTTTTTTCAAATTCTTTACCAAGTTGAACCTTTAACCTGTCTATCTACACCTTGCTCTTAGAAGCAATAAGCATGTCATCCACATATAATAGAAGATAGATGTAATCATTTTCAGAAAGCTTATTAATGTATACACAACAATCATAATTACTTCTGGAAAAACCTTGTTTTAACATAAAGGAGTCAAATCACTTATACCATTGTCGAGGAGATTGATCAATCCGTATAGCGATTTCTTTAAGCGACATACCTGATTTTCTTTACCTTCAACCTTAAAACCCTCAGGTTGATATATGTAAATTTCTTCCTCTAAGTCACCATGCAAGAAAGCTGTCTTTACATCTAGCTGTTCCAACTCAAGATCACCCTGAGCAACAAGACTCAAAAGTACCCTTATGGAAGTATGCTTTACCACAGGAGAAAATATCTCGTTGTAATCAACACCTTCTTTTTGTATAAATCCCTTTGATACTAACCTAGCTTTGAATCTTGTACCATCTGACTTAGTAGGATCTTCTTTTCTTTTATACACCCATTTACAACCAATTGCAGTCTTTTCCATAGGCAATGGGACCACCTCCCATGTCTTGTTCTTATGGAGAGATTGCATCTCTTCTTCCATGGCAACCAACCAACTTTCTCTATCTTTATTTTTGATAGCAAGTTTGAAGGTGACTGGCTCATCATCCTCCACCGAGAGTGCATAATCTACCAAGTTTATCTGCCCATAATGTCTCAAAGGCTTCTTTGACCCAAACTTCTGGACGAATTTATAATTTTTCTTTGGCCTAGTGGATGCCAAAGAATCCTGCTGCTGTTGTTGTAATGCATGTGCATTTTCTCGCTGAATCTCCTCGTGATCAAGTTCATCCTCTGCATCATATCGAGTAGCATTAGGATGCTCCACCTGAACATTATTAGAATCTGTTTGTTAGTATTTAGAATCTATCTCCACCACTTGAGTGTTTGAAGTTTTTCCAACATCACCATCATCTGGCATCGTATCTTTAGACAGAGCTACCATAGATCGTTCATCAAAGGTAACATCCCTACTAATTACAAATTTAGAATCATTTATGCTCTAAAGACGATACCCTTGAACTCCTCTTGGATACCCCAAAAAGATTGCCTTTTTAGCTCTATCATCAAGCTTATTATATTTGACATGATAATAGGTTGTGCATCCAAAAACTCCGAGTTTCTTGTAATCTGCATGTTCCCCTGACCACACCTTATAAGGTGTGTTTCCATCTAGGGAAGAATGTGGGGATCAGTTCACTATCTAGCATGCTATAGCAACCGACTCCGCCCACCACTCTCTGCCTAACCCAGAATTAGAGCGCATACACCGTGCCTTCTCAAGTAGCGTACGATTCAGTCATTCAGCAACTCCATTCTATTGTGGTGTTTCTCTAACTGTCCAGTGTCTCATAATGCCTTTTCAACCACAGAACTCCTTGAAAGCCCCATCCGTGTACTCTGTGCCATTATCTGATCGTAGAGTTTTTAACTTCTTACCTGTTCAGTTTTCGACCATTGCTCTCCATCGCTTAAAAGTGTCGAATACCTCATTCTTATGCTTGAGGAAGTAAACCCAAACATACGTGAAATAATCATCAACAAAAGTAACAAAATACTTGGAACCACCTTTGGAAGTAACTTTAGATAGGCCCAAATATCAGTATGCACGTAGTCTAACAACCCTCTACTTTTGTGCTTGCTTGTAGAAAATTTCACCCTGTGTGCCTTTTCATACACGCAATGCTCACAAAATTTCATTTGTGGTTTCTTCATATTCTTCAGCAAACCTTGTCCACAAAGCAATGATAGACCTTTCTCTGACATATGTCCAAGTCGCATGTGCCATATTCTTGTGCAATTTGTTTGATCTCTACTTCCACAGATTCCAACTGCTAAGTCACCTATGACTGTTGTCCCCAAAAGAGAATAAAGATTACTGTGACGAACTCCCTTCATCATTACCAAAGAACCACGAACAACTTTTAGTACCCTATTTTTCGCAACTATTTTACAACCATTTTTCTCCAACAAACCTATGGAGATAAGATTTTTCTGCAAGTCTGGAATATGTCTCACCTCCTTTAAGATTCTTACTATTCCATCATAAATCTTGATTCTTATAGTACACAACCCCACAGTTTTCCAAGCATGATCATTGCTCATTAAAATTGTGCCACCATTTATGCTTTGATAGGTAGTAAACTACTTCCTATTTGAGCACATATGGTGAGATGCTCCTGAATCAAGAATCCACTTATTGAAAGTTTCATAAGATTGTTCTGTCACAGAGTAATAGTCCTCCTCATCATTTGAGACGTAGCTTGCTTCTAGCTTTTTTTTTGGGTTGTAATTGTTCTATTTCTTGAAAGTTATCTTCTTATTTGGACAATTTGCTTTAAAATGTCCAAGCTCCCCACATTTAAAGCATGTTCTCTCCGCGTGAGGTCTAGATTTTGGCCTAGACTTTCCACGCTTATTACCTTTTCCTCTTTCATTAGTCATTCCTCTAGCTGCGAACAATCCTTGTGCTTGATCATTATACTCTCATTCATTTGGAGATGACATTACACTTGTAGCAACCTTACGTAGATCATCCGCTAAAAGTGACGCTCTCGTCTCATCCATGGTCAGAGTGTCACCCACCAGCATCAATGTCTGCACCAGATTTTCATAGGACTTCGGTAAAGAAAGTAACAATATGAGTACCTGATCTTCATCATCAATCTTCACATCTATATCCTTTAAGTTTGATATAATCCTATCAAACTTATTGATATATTCTCGAATTGAGGTATTCTTCCATCTTGCATGTATACAATTTGGATTTTAAGTAGATCTTGTTAGTTAGAGTCTTCGTCGTGAAGTTACTTTCCAACTTTACCCATACGCCTGCTGCAGTTATTTCTTCATTTACCAAAAAGCAACATCTCTCTCAAGGCATAAGATTATTGCAGCCCACACCTCAAGATCTAATTCTTTCCAATCCCTATCTTTCATTTCCTCCGGCTTTTTCTCTTTTCCTGTTAGTGCCTTGTGTAATTTTTGTGATATAAGCAGATTTTTCATCTGCATCCTCCAATAGAAAAAATTACTTTTTCCATCGCTATTAGGTCGTTGGTTGAAATACATCCATCGCTAAAAGTAAAATCTATTATTGCAGAAATTTAATTTAAATTCAACTATACTGTAAGTTACAGCAAGACTTGGTTGGCTAACCAAAAGTTCGTTGCAAAAATTTTCGATGATTAGAAAGTTTCTTATCAGATTATGTCAATATGGTACAAAGCAATGTGTGCCAAAATGCAAAAGTCATGTGTTCAAATAAAAACGGTCAAAATCAAATATCTCAAATTATTTAACTATTCGTAAATATCAATTTAACATAAAAACTTTATATAAATTTCTGTTATTTTACTATGATAAATTTAATTATTCTAGTAGTTAATTATTTAGTTAAAAATGTGTAAATATATATAAATGTATATAAACACATAATAATTACTGATTTTTTAAGGATATGTTATGCTAGTTTTTCATAGCCTTTAGGGGATTCTTGTCTGCTTTGGGTTCACACTTGTGCTCTGTAGCAGCACGAGACAACGGTGTGGCAGTAGGGTCCTCACTTGTAGAAACTTGAAACATTGAAAACAGAACCAGAAAAATAACAAGTACATATATTTAAAGTTTAAACAGAAAAAGGGCAAGCGCTTTTCTTTTCTTTCTTGCCAATCACAACTCCTCGTCATATCTCTTATAATTGAAAAAATATACAAAGGAAAAATTGGTATATCAGAGCCATATGAGCAACATGGCATTGTTGTTGGAATGCCAGTGAAGAATGAAGACACATCATAACAAATGAACTGTAATTGAGCTCACTTGAACTTTACAAAAATTAATCCTAATCCTCATTTTAAGTGTATACCAAATTTGATGCAATGATGTAATTAGTCCTAGGTGTCAATGAAATCAATGAACGTTGGTAAGTTGGTGGTGTTACAATCTCCCCCAATTCATGAATTTCTTAACCTCATCATACAAGACTAAGATAGCTGCAGCACCTGTGCTTCTAAACACATTTGAAACCGTGCCGCGGTAGAATGAAGCCAACCCCTCTGTCCTATAGATCTTCCTCCAGCAATCCAGGGTGCTGTGGTACACCGGCCGTTCCATCCCCGACTGCATCATCATCCTCCTGCGAACCGTGTCTAATGGGTAAGATATCAACCCTGCCGAGGTTGTGACTGCCTGAGCTACCAACCAGCGCTTCCACAGAGCAATCTCCGGCTTGGATTCTTCTTCGGATAGAATCTCTTTTATTGTATCAAAGCCTCCAAAGTAAAGGCCCCTGTGGACTACCATTCCTTGTAGGGATGCAGGAAGGCCCCTGTAAATCCCCCGGATCCCGTCCTTTTCGAATATGGTAGCCAGGAAATGGTAGATGCCGCGAAACTGACGTGCATCTTTCCTTCCGATGTCAGCAGCAAGGCGGGTATGTGCAATGTCAAGGGGGTAGACTAAGATAAGTGCTGTACAACCGGCCGCAGCACCAGCGACAAAATTGGCAGATGCACCGGAGAAGAGAGTACTGTCATGAGAGTTTCCACCTCTTAACATGCACCTGTATAGATCCTGTTGAAGAAACAATTTATCAAGATTCTTACATTAACTATAACATTCTATACACTATGCTATACACTATCTTCTTTAATATTGCATATTATACTTCAATAAGGGCAAAGACAGGTAAGTTGGTGTGAATTTTATTTTCCAAAAATACCATCTATCATCTCACGACAAGAAATCCTCATTATTTTACAATTTACACGGAAAATATGGTCTGGCACCAAGCTGTGATCACCTTTGTCTGAATCACTCATGGTTAAAAAAGAACAAGAAGGAAAAGGAAACAGGGAATAGCAAAGCAACACAACCAAAAGTAGATTTCAAGGGTTCTTATGATTGCTTTTTGGCAATTTATTAACTAACCTTGGGGTCACTGTTCAAGTGTGGAATAGCTGGATTAGCAACTTTAGACTTAATTATCTTCCAAATAATCATGTCATGTCTTAGGTTAGGTCACTAAATACACAATAATAATGGCTGCATGAGTCGCATCTTATGCGAGGAACTTTGTTGTACGTATGTCGCATCTTTACTAAAGCATCAGCTTAAATGAGAATAAATGCTTAAATCCTTTCTGTTCTTTTTGTGGTAAAGATACTGCTGTTATTATACTATAGACCACTATCAGCAAAGTGCATTTGGCCAGAAAGAATTCCCATATTCTTCAGTCAGCAACTTCAATGAAACTTCACATAAAATCCTCCAGAGAGAAGATATTTTCCTTCCGAACAATGAAATCAGATGCCCAGCTCAGAATTCATCAGTTCCATTCACTCCCTTTAATTGTGATCTATAAATCTATAGATGTTTTGGAATCTAAAATGATGCTCCTATTTGCATCTGTTAGATTTTTTGTGGTGATGGTTGATGGGGAGAAAGAAAAAGCAGAGTGACGAATCAAATTACTTTCATCTTAAAAAAGTAACTGGTGATCCTGAAACAATCTACTTAACTAATCTCGAATTATGCTGAAACACTATATTGACTATGCTGGAGCTAAATAATAATTGGAAGGGAAAAAAAAGTTGCAGATAATTTGATAATTGAAAGCACACAAATTATCCTTCTCCAAAAGGAAATTCTCTTACGGTGCCGAAATGAATAATGAATCAATCCGTGTGTATCTAAGTTATGTAAGTCCCTAACTCCTATACTTAGCATCAAGACCTAACTCCTATTGCAAAACGTGCTGATCAATATATTGTTCTATTGAAAAATATTAACTGTAGTTATCTTATTTTGCCGAAACATGTTCTTTGTGGTTTTCATAATTTGATGCTTTTACAAACTTGCACTTGCACTCACTCACACCCATGCCCATAGATGAATTTGTCAACTGGTATTACTCTTAGTCCCAGCAGAAACAAACAAATTTTCTGGTCGTTGAGTACTTGCAGCTGTCTCAGTACTGGTCTCAATAACATGAAGGCAGCAAGGAATGCAGAAACATCTATCTGATATCATGCATTTCAAGAAAAATCTAACCTAAAGGACTGGAAAATGGAAACATCTAATACAAGTTCCAAATAATCATACAACAGATTCATTCACAGGGCATCTACAAGATGACATCATCCACCATTCTTCATTTTGTTTTCAAACATAACATAAACCTTTAAAGTAGTCTCTCACGCGACCAAAATAGTATGTCAACAAAAATGCAAATGATATATGACTGCAAATACTTCAACTCTTCAAGGACCATTTAACATTGAAGTAATCAGAGACTCACTGCAATGGTACATAATATCAATCAAACTCTCTATGTTTTCTAATAATATCACTCAAACTCTCCATGTTATATGCATAGTGTGTTAAGTTTCTTGGCTCAATTGATGGGGAATCTAATGCCTAAATATGGAAGATTGCCAATAAATTCTTTGGGGGGAAAAGAAAAAGAATGAATTTAAGGAAAGAATACAAACCTTGAGAGAGAAATTGAGTGCAACGGAAGGATAATAGCGAAGAACACTGCTGCCATTACCACGCCACAAAGAGAGAACGCCTTCTTCTCTAACAGTGCGGAGTATGCAATCAAACATGCCCTTGAATCTTCGACGCCCGCTCGAAACAATAGCCAAATTGCTCTCTTGCGTCTGCAGAAGAAGCTTGGCCCTCTCAATAGGGGCCACAATGGTGTGAACCACCCCACCCATCACCGCCCCAGCCATGAGATCACGGTGAAAGTTCACCAGCTTTGAATTCAACGACGATCTTTCTTGTTCTCTTCTTAATCTCAATCTTGCTCTTTCTGGGTCATCATCCTCACCGCTCATCCTTCAAAATTTCCCCCTTTTGCGTTCCTTCACCACAATACGTTCCTCTTCTCCAAGTTAAAAACTTTGCACAAAATTGCAAATACCCATTATTGGTTTTCCTTTAATAAAGAAACAAGGGTGCCCGGAGCACACCGCCTATGTGATTTCGTAGTTCTTCAAAGCAAGTTTGATTTTTTTTTCTTTTTTATAATTTTTTTAATACCTTTATCAATATCAAGAATCAGGAAAAGGAGGGAATCGTAAAAACGTGATGGGCTTCTATTTTCTAATGGTGATAGAGTAAATGGTTAAAGAGTGGAATGGGTTTCTTTTCTTTATCTTGTTTGTTCCATTTTGACTTTCCGGTCACGGCAGCCATGGATAAACCGATAGAGATAGTTTTGTTTCATTTTCATTTGTTACTGATTCTCTCTCTCTACTCTCTCTGACTGCGTGGATTATTCCACGTGTAGTGATCTACTGCTATGTTGGGAAGTTTTCAAATGGAAGGGAATGAAACCAAGAAAGCAGAGAGAATTGAATCCAGATTGTGAACCATCACAAGGCATAACAACTACTGCTACGTGTTTCATTTTCCGATCTTATCTCCATCAATAATATTTAGTTTGGGAATTTGAGTTTATCCAAGAATGGATATCAATAGTGATTTTTCCCTTTCTTTTCTTTAGGATTTTTTTAAAATAAAATAAAAAAATTATTTAATTTCTCAAACAAGGTATTTGAGCTTTATTTTTTAAAATATGCTTTTTTTTTAATTAAAATAACTTTGCTGCACTCCCAATAAAATCTATATAAATTATGGAGTTTGCCGCACCTCCGACAAACTTTAAGGTGAGTTTGGCATACTGTATATACCTAATGGGACAATTTTCTTTTGTCTCTTTCTTTTCCAATCTCTCCTTCAATTTACTTTGTTCATCTGTTCTGTCTTTTCGACGTCCGTAAAGTTTGTTGTAGACGACATTCTCAGTTTCAGATCAGTAAATAATAAGTTTGTTAGAGTTATTTTTTTTAATTTAATTAGAGTTATTGTTTACATGTTAGATAAAATTACTAGTTATAGGTTACATGTTAATTAGAGTTACAGATTTACTGTTTATATGTTAGTTAGACTTATTATTAACTGTTTACATGTTAGTTATATTTTTTATGTTATTGTTTTTAAGTATAGTTGTTGTTTATTACCTATAACATGTTAATTAGTATAACAGAGTAAATTGTTAGTTAGTTTAGTCAGAATAATTAGTTTAAGTTGTGAATTAGAAGGTAATTAGTGAAATAATTAATTAGGTTAAGTTAGATTAGAAAGAAACATGATTAGTAAAATTTAGGGTTTAGTTAGTTATTAATTAGGATGTTAGTTGACGGCGTCAGTTAGTTGGGTTAAATTTAAATTAGTAATTTTATAAGCTATTATAGATTTAAATATATTTTTTAATAATTTAATTAACGTAAAAAGAACTGAATTCGGTGTATCTGATTTCATTTTACTAGAATGTGTTTAGATGGAGCAGTAGTTATTAGGCTATGAGGATACTATGTACAGATTGGATCATGCTGAGCACATTGCTGGCAGGCTTGACCGAATGGTACACTTTTTTCATTGTTGTTTATTTTAGTGTAATTAATAAACAGTGAACTTGTTATTTTATGTGTTCACCGTCCTTATTTTGTTAATTTTTTGTTTTCGTTTGGCAGGCACCTCAGATCTTGCGCACCAGGCGGAATTTGATGACACAGCCGCTGGAGCAGATTATGTCATATCTCAGATGAACCGAGTTTGAGTATGTGGCCTATATGGTCGAGTTCGAGCACAACTGGCCACTTGCGTCGGCGTTGATTGAAAGGTGGAGGCCTGAGTCCCACATGTTTCATCTACCATGCGGGGAGATGACTATCACCCTATAGGACGTGGCCTATCAGCTGGGACTCAAGATTGACGGTGATCCTGTGAGTGAATGCATTGGTGGGTGGGAGCAGTACCATTAGGGACGGACCATTGAGGAGTTATGTAAGTAAATTTTGGGTGTTGTTCCCGACCTAAAGGACAACCTATGATGGTCTTGACCCATCGATGTTTGCAATCAAGTATGAGGACCAGTGTATCTTCTAACCTCCCACTTTTCTTGCTTTCGGCGATATGTTATGAGTATGCTCCAATTACAACCGGTTCCGAACTGGATACACTGTGCATTGTACCTCAACTGGTCACTTTCTACTACTGTTGATGCTGTACTACTCAACTACCAATATGACTTTTTTCTTGTTCTTAAATTGTTGTCCAACCTCAAACTCGTTGTTTGGATCCTCTTTGAGGCCTCCCTGGGTAAATGACCAATCGGAAGTCAGTGTATCTAGATTCAACCTCGTGAAATGATTCAGCCGGTCATATAGTCGAGAAATGACAGGCTGTGTAGAGCGATTTGTGTTTCACCATAGTAGTTCATCTCTTCTTCCTTGTCACCATCATCAGGAATTTCGGGTGGTTCTTCGTCAACGTCGTCTCCGTCATCGGGGTTAATTTCATACTGATCCATCATCGGATCCCTGATAGTAGAACCATCATGACTTTTAACATCATCATCCATTAAGTCAACATCACAAACTTCAACATTAGACCCCTCTTGACTACCTTCAGGTGGCATATTTAGATCCACCATCGTCCTTCTGATAGTTCATCTAACAGCTCCACTCAACGGACTATCATCGACAGTATCTGCAGATGATCCTCGACCACCCAACTCAAGGAGAAACACGAATAATTCCAACAAATGAACATTTGTCCATCGGTTGTGCCATGACCTTATAAGTCATACGTCCTTGTCGTCACGTAGACGATACCTAATTTAAAACAATAGAAATATTTCTCATAACCTTGGCCTGATAAATATACTAGCAACAAAGAGAAGACAACTGTAACATACCTTTTATAAAACAATCTGCCATCTACTTTGGTCGGATATCTATAGTAAATTTTTTTTTATCCTTTTTGCCTCTTGTTGCCCGACGGAATTCAATATCAAATTCTTTAACGCTGTTAGATTGTTGACTTTTGGTGTCATATAGGTAATTATCGGTTGCCCCAATCTAAAAATGATAGAACCTTCTTCATCATACACTATTTCACCATCATAATGAATGGATAACAATGGATTCCTTGACATTGTAGAGAAAAATGTCAACAGTGAGAATGAAAGTGGACAATAAAATTGTGGCTCTTTGATCTGCTCTCCAACAGGCATACTTTTATTTTGGAAACGTAACATAGAGTTCACCCGAGAGTGCGACAAACTCTATATAAATCATATAGTTCGCCGGGGGTGCGGTGAACTCTATATAAATTATAGAGTTCGTCGAGAGATGCGACAAACTCCATAATTTATATAGAATTCGTCAGAGGTGCAGTGAATTTGCCTTAATTACTAAAAAAATTATATTATGAGAAATAAAGTTTAAATATCTTGTTTAAGAAATTAGATAATTTTTTATTTTATTTAAGAAAAAAAATCCCTTTTCTTTATCCTCAAATGAATTATTGCTATAATGATGAAGTATGAGGCTAACTTTTTTTAAGCCAAGGAATTGAGAAAGATGGTAAATAATGTGGTGTAATGGGTAGATGGTGTATATTTTTTAATATATTTTTTAATTTTAATTAATAAATTAGATTTTTAAAATGGACAAATAATAAAATTTGTAAGCAAAATCGACTGTTATATTTTATAGATATATTTACGTGAAGATGTCTTTATATAAAGTATTATTATAAATTATTAGATGGTTCAGTTAAATATATTCGGTCAATTATATTAAATTATCTAACGATTTATAATATTATATTTATATGAAGATGTTATCATGTAAAAATATCATCATAAAAGTATTTATCTATATTTTATGATACATAAATTATAACATCTGATTTGTATTGAAGTAACTTTTTTATTTTACTAAAATAAATTCGAGAGTCTGATCAACATATTTATAAAAAAATTAAATACTAAAATGACAAATTTGAGGGGTCTATTTTGTATGTTTAAAAATATTTAAAATTAAAATTAACAAATCTGATATTTAAATTTACATATTCTACATCATAGTAAAACACATCAAGTTTCAATAATGCTAGAAAATACTATTGGAAGGCGAATATCAAAATTAAAAAGTGAAAATATAAGTATAGTATAAAAATAATTAAAAAAATATTTTATATTATAAAAGTAGTATAAATATCAAATATTCAATATGGCAAAACTAATGATATAAGTAAAAGTGTTTTTATAACTAAGTCCAATTAAATTAGTATAAATCCAATAAAAAACAAAACCCCGTGCATGTGTTGTGGCATCTCTTTGTCTATTTTTAATACAAAAATTTTGGTTGAAGAACACAAAAAATTATTGACATAGCATAAAAAATTATATATATAGATATAAATTTTTATACATAACACAAATTCATCGATATAGCATAACAAATTTTATACATAGTATAAAAATTTTTATCTATAATATAAAAATTTTTGCTACGAATATATTTTGTTGGTTAAGTTGTGGTCCTTTAAAAATTTACGTGTTCTACATAAAAAAATTTGATACTATGCACTAAAATTTCTATATAATGCACCTAAATTTTTGTGTTATATATATTTTATTAGTTGAATATTAACGTTCTAAATATATGATTATTTAAAAATTTTTGTGCTTTAATTTTTTGAACATATATAAGAAGGAGAAGAAGATGAAGACTTCGATGACAAAAATAATAAATGAAGATGAAAAGACAAAAGAAAAAAAAAAGATCGAACTAGAGAAGAAGTTAAAGTTGACCAAAAAGAAGAAAAATACATCATCATTAAAAAAGTGCATATAACAAACGGACTTGGTTTGGAAATCTTGTGGCCACCTATATTTATTGATATCATAACTACTAAACCCTGCTAACAAGTTTTATAGCTCATATTTTTCACGTGTCCAATCTCAGCTTCCTTCATGCACCAGGCATTCAATTTTGAGATTAGTATACTCATTGTTCCATTGTTAAACACATAGAGATGTGCCTCATTGCCAGTAGCTAGCTTTGGATAAACTCTACTACTGATACAAACTCTTCCTCCTTCCCCAAAACTCTCAATAATAGAGTGGTCAATCTGCACAATAACAACAAGTATTATATCAGATTAACAAGATGAAACAAGGACGAAGTTAATCACAAGGAACCCACATACCAAGCTTCTAAGTGAAATTGTTCTGACATTAGAATCTACATCAAAGAAAGTTCCATATGTTGTTTTATCAAGGCCATTCTGCAGTGAGGACCTGTGAAGTTGTAAACCACAAAACTCCTTAATGAATTTCAATCCTAAAATATATTATATGAACCAAAAATATTCTCAAAGAAGCAACCTAACCTGCTTTGATCACTGCACATTAGGCCTACAAATTTATTGGATGTTTTGTATACTCTAAAAGAAATTGCAGTATGCTCTCTTAGGTCTTTTGAAGCTAAAGCTAATAAACCAAATGGCCCTATTATGCCACTCCTTGGAGCATTACTACAGAGTAGTTGAGGATCAACATCACTGAGATCAAAGGATTCAGCATTTTCTAGTTCAGGAATCTCAAACAATACCTCTATATCAGCCTGGTTAACACACAACTTTGGTAGTCACTTGAATATCTCTTGAGGAAAATCTGAGAAGAAAACACACTTTCATTTTAAATTTTTCACTTACCTGTGATGCAGTGATACCTGATACTTCAAGTATTGATCCACCTCTGAGTTTCTCTCCATTAATACTGATGTTCTTGCTTCGCAGTTTTTCGACTTCTTCGATTGGCCACTGTACTAATCGGTTCCCACTTTTGTTATCAAGCCAAACTTGTCTTGGAATTGACTGCATACATGATACATCAAACTATGATCCTCCATATCTTAATGACTTTAAAACAATGTTCAATGATGCTGTTTCATTAGGAGCAAGAGCAAAATGCATATCATGGAAAAGGATACCTGTACACCAGCCCAGCCTTTCTCAATATCATCTTTTTCGCTGTCGGATTCATTTACCCAACCCCACAATATTCTCCTGTTTTTAGCATAGTCAAAGAATGATTTGGAAGCATAGAATTTACCATAGTCATACCTCAAGTCCAAACTAGTTCCTGTAAATTTAGCATCAGCAATAAACCTCTCTTCATCAGAGAGATATTTTCCTACAAAATAGTAGTCATGTGCCATTCTGAGGTAGCCTACCTTGGCGACATGCCTAACACTCGAACTTTCGACAGATGAATCAACCCCATTAGTCCCATTGATGGACACTGGATAAAAATCCGGGCATTCACATACTCCAGTATTATCTGTTGCATAAAAAGGATTAGCATCTTCTAATTTCCAATTAACAAAATCCTCACTTTGGTACAAAATTGCCCTCCCCTGATCACCCTTTTGAGCACCAATGATTATTCTCCATTTACCATCCTTTCCATGCCAAGCAGTTGATGGATCTCTAAAATTGTCCACTTCAGCAACCTCACTAGGAATTATCACAGGGTTCTGAGTGTGTTTCACCCACTCCCTTAAAAAAGGGTCTGATAAGTTCTTTGGCATAGCCAAATTCTGAACTTGGTGCCTGTTATGATCAATACCAGTATACATGATAACAGGTTTTCCATCTAAGAGGATTGTGGCTGAACCAGACCAACAACTAATGATATCATATGCCTCACTTGGTTCAATAGCATTGTTTAGGTGAATCCAATTGATGAGATCATAGGACACTGAATGGCCCCATACTATTCCATCACCAAAAGTTGCTGCAGTAGGGTTATGTTGGTAGAAAAGGTGGTAAACTCCTTTGTAATACATTGGTCCTGTCACAGATAGATCAAAATAAGTCACCTGATCATACTTTTTGGATCTCATTGAAACAAGTAGTTCTTATTAAACTACTCTTCTACCTTAACCCATGATAACAATAAAGAAGTCTCGTGACCCACAAATTCAGCCTAACAATGTTCTATTTATATTTAGTTTTACCCTCATAGTTTACAATATACTTCAATTCAATTCAATCAATCAACAATCAATAAAAGTTCGCATTCTTTTCTTTTCTTATTCTTTCACAATTTTATCAGTTCTAAAGCTGTAGTTCACATTCCACTGAAACAATAGTTGTATAGCTTTATTTCATATTATGGGTCATTAGCAAAATCTCAAATTGAAGGACAATCTTGACAAAAGGCAAAATATCCTTATCCTAAAACAAAATTTGCCAAATTTTTTCTCCATCCATACTTTAGAGATAACAGAACAAGGACAAACACAATTTTATTATCTTATCTTTGTATCATATTTCTATATTTTCTACACTAAACATACTAACTAAAACATAGCCTTTTATATATTCAGAGGCTTACCATTAGGATCTGCATCATGAAGACATCCATGACCAAACTTTCTTCAGTGAAACTTGAAAAACCATATAGGAAAAGGATTAGTCAATGAAACAGAAAATAAATAATTAACAGAGATACATGTTTCTAAGCTTAATGGGGGTGTATAATACCGTTCATCCAATTTTGTGGAGGCTGAAAGTGATAAGAAGTTCGATAAGGCGGGTTTTCAGGTACCCTGTACTTGAAAGGATTGATAGTGTTAGTTTGTGGCCATGAATCAAATCCATTAGCAACGTTTTGCAGAAAAGTAAATAAGGCAAGTAACACTAATACTAGTGTTGCAGATATCTCCATGATGATAATTAGGGACTGAAGGGAAAAGTTAAGAGGATTACAGGAACCAAATGAACTGTGACAATAATCTTTTCTTTTCTTTTTTTTTTTATAGATTTTCTCCTTCTTGTATTGGTGCTTATAACAGATATTTAATTTAGAATTGTTTGACTCAAGTTGTGTTCTTGAATCTTGACTATATAATAATCTAATGTATAATTGATTAAGGATAATGATTAAAAATTAGAAGTGAGGCCTACGCTAAACCAATCCGATTATTGAAGTGATGATATTGATAGCAAACCCTTCATTTGTTTATTTGTTTAATAATTCAGTTCTGTCTAATAATAGAGGGAGATAGTATAATATACTTAATCTCTTCAATAGTGGATTAAATTAATTGATTAATTATTAACATTTGTTTTTAGTCACACATGCTCATCACATAAACATAAAAAAGAAGAATTTTTTTTAGATAACTCTTAAATTTCTCAAATTTAGCTGAATTTTAAACTAAACTATATTTATTTATTTTTTTCTAAAGTTAGAAATAAGACTTAAATTTGTGACCTTTAGATAAATATTGGGAGACTATACTATTTAAATTATAGCTCGTTGGCAAGTCAACTATATTTATTTATTGATAGTTATTTTTATAAAAATATCTTTATATGAAGATAATATTATAAATTATTAAATAATTCTTCGTATAAAGATATTTTGATGAAAACAGTCACCTTAGACCTTGTTCATTTTGAAGTAGATGTAGAAAAGTCAATTAGCAAATTAGCATTTTTTTTTTGTTTACCAAAACGGTATTTCCCAATTCGACAGGTTAAGGACTAATCTGTCACGAATCTGAGCTCCATTTAAGGGTTTGTTGTTGATCAATAAGTTGGTGCATGCACAAAGTGGAGTTCGAACTCTCGACACTTGTTTAAGCGGACGAGTGAACTGATCATTCGACCAACCCAAGTTGGTTCAAATCAACATCTATACTCTATAGTGCCTCTATCCCTTACAGGGCATAGGCCCAAAATGGGTATTTACTAAAACGATACCATGAAAATTGTTTTAGTCGATGGGCTTGAAATTCAATTGGGTCCAACCCAAATATAGTATTGAAATTAAATTTTGTTTTAGATGAATGCAAAATATTGTCAATTTGTGATGATATTTTGATCCGGTCGGATTTATCATGATGAGTAAGGGTTCAAATTAAAGAGAGTTCACAACTTCATATGGCCTTTCCTTCTAAGGCTTTCGGTGCCTGAGGACCCCATTACCCCTTATAATAAAGTGGATAAATTATTGTATTGGCTTCATTTATATAATATAATTATTGAGATTGATGTAGATAGACAGTTAGTCTTTATATTTTATTGTCTCTCTCAATTAATCATATCCCACTATATATGTTTCCTATATAATTATTTTTGAGCTACGATCATCTATCTTTGATTGCTTATTGCCATGCAAGTAAAAGTAGTACCTAAGGATTTTTAGTTATTCTAATAAAGTGAAAATTCAGGTTTAATCGATTTCACGTGATATTAATAGTTGAGAATTGTTAAATAAAAATTAATCGAATCAATTAAATTATCTAACAACTCTTAATTATAAACTCCACGTGAAATTAACTATACCTAAATTTTCACCATTTAATAATGTATATCCACTGTCTAATTTCTATGGGATTATTCTGTGGCATGTACACATTTCTGACATCTCACTTTGAGACAGGTAAGTAGTTAAAGTTAACAAATAATTTAAAAAATTATAATAAATTTATAGATTCTTGAAAAATATATTAAATAAATTCACGATGAATTGAAATACTTGACTTATAAATATCTGATAATTTGTAATATCGGATATATGATTCATCCATTTATAGTAAAAAAAAATTAATACTTATTTGACACTATTTTCTTTAAAGGCCTATGCGTCACAAAATTTCTCAAAGATTTACATGTTTGATTACTGTTTAATTATTAAGAACTACTTAATTGTATGTATGTCTCACCCTTTATTTAGCTTATGCATGCAAGCCAAGATACTGCTTTCCTATGTCCAAGTTAGCATAGTTTGAAGTCGAGTTAATATTTATATTAGTATTTAAAGTTATATTCATGTCTCAATTTAATTTTTAAAATTTTGATTTATTTAATTTAGTTATGTAATTTATATTTGTAATTTATGTTGATTTTTTACCCTTTTTTGGGTTACAAAACTGTTAATGGTATATTGAGATGGATCGATGATTATTATACTAAATTTTTTAATGACTATTTGATGTAATAAATAATTTTTTTTATCTTACTCTTCTTATAAAATCTTTAAAATTATAATCCTAATTTTAGTTAAGGATTTAAAAAAATTTTTAGGAAAAAAATTTTAAATGGTACATCAAAAAATTGTTTCAGAGTTTAATGTAATAGTCATTAGTCTATTGTAAAATATTTTTTATAATAAAAATAAGATTAAAAATTAACATAAATCATAAATACTAAATTGAATAAATTAAAATTTTAAGTATCAAATTAAAACACAAATATAATTTCAGACAATAATCTAAGTAGTATTAACTCATTGAATTCTTATACTTGTGGAATCTTGATATAGGTATCGTCCAATCCCTTTACATTATTATATATGACTGAAATGTATATAAAGGAAAATCAAATAAAAGTTATACTCTTTGAAGTTGTATAACGAAAAATCAAATAAAAACTGAGACGATTTATATATAAGTATAATTTCCTTACCCATGTGTGGTAATAATCATGATGATGAGAAACTAATTAAACTACTCTTGGAAGTGTGAGTGCATAAGAGGAAAAGCAGGTTTGCTTTTAAGTTTTACCCTACAACATATGCTGTTAATTAAAAGTTTATAATCAACATCTCATCATAATCTCGTGTTTACTACTTAGCTTTATCTCTACTTTTTAGGAGCAGAGAATGTTGGCCCGGCGGCAAATTAAATCAATCACTATCACTCCAATATACACATATGTATAGTTCGCAGGGGAAAATTAAAATCATAGTGTCATAATGTAACGCAATTATTAAGGAGAAGAATTTTAGACAAGGGCCAGCATTTATTAATAAAAATTAATTAGGTAGAAATTCAGGTGCAATCAATTTCATCTAAAGTTGATATATAGTTGAGAGCGGTTAGATGATTTGACTAATTTGACTAATTTTTTATCGAACGATTCTTAATTATCAACTTCACGTAAAATCGACCGCAGTTGAGTTTTCACCAATTAATTAAAGAGCTAGGAACAAAGGAAAAGACAGAAATTGCACGTCTTTTGGCTTTGATGGGTTTGGTTTTTGGTTTTGGTTTGGGTTTTGTATGGGTGCGAGCTTCAACCACGTCCCTTTCTCACCCTTCTCTTATCATCTCTTTCTTTCTATTCCCTCTTCATCACCTTCACACACGCAATTACATCTCTCTCTCTCTCTCTCTCTCTCTCTCTCTAGCAAGATTATTACTTCTTGTTCATCAAGACCCGGATCTGAAAGCAATTAAGCTTACGTTCATGGAACTTAAAGCATAGAAAAGAAAGCGTTACAAACTGAAGTGGGATCTTCTCATAATATAATTTTGTTTCCCGTTATTAGTACCTAGGTTTTATTACTTTGTGCTACAATAATATAATATCTTTCTAACATGACATCTGCATCAAGTGAGATAAGTGCCTCTACTTCGCTACCAATAAAGAAGAAGAGAAATCTCCCAGGCCACCCAGGTACTTATTAGAATCGTTGATAGTTGAAAATCGTTAAATAATTTGACTGATTTGACTATATGGTTATTGTTAGACCCTGATGCTGAAGTGATAGCCTTATCACCAAAGAGCCTGTTGGCAACAAACCGGTTCGTTTGTGATGTTTGCAACAAAGGGTTTCAAAGAGACCAGAATCTGCAGCTTCATAGAAGGGGCCACAATCTGCCATGGAAGCTAAAGCAAAGAAGTAACAAAGAGATAATAAGGAAGAAGGTGTACGTTTGTCCAGAGCCAACTTGCGTTCACCATGACCCCTCAAGGGCACTCGGCGACCTCACCGGAATCAAGAAGCACTTCTGCAGAAAGCACGGCGAGAAGAAGTGGAAGTGTGACAGGTGCTCCAAGCGCTACGCCGTTCATTCAGATTGGAAAGCTCACTCCAAAATATGTGGCACCCGAGAGTACAAATGTGACTGCGGAACCATTTTTTCCAGGTACCATTAAAACTATACTTATTATTACATTTTGGTTTTTCACAATATCTTCTGAACCAGCACGAGTTTTATTTAACAATTTATCATTGGTCAATAGCATGCTACATACAGAAACATTTACTTAAACTAATTAATAAGCTAACCAATTTAAATTGGTTATACCTGTTATTACTTTAAATATACACCTGATTAATGATTTAATGTATGTAGTAGCTAATAGTGCTCACATGTTCTAATGGTAAATTGAAAAGTGGTTGTAATATAAACCTTCCATTGTTACTTATCTTATCCTATATGTCTCCGAGTAAAACAAAGAAATGTGCTAAAAAGATGACAAAAAGAGTGTATGCGTCAAAAGAGCACTTAAATATGGTTTATCATTATTTATGCAATATTGTGAATAATTATATGTTGAAGGTTATTATTATTATTATTTATGATAAAAACTCCAGTGCAGCCGAGTTCACGTGAAGCTAAGTCGAGAGTCGTTAAATAAAAATTTAGTCAAATCAGTCAAATCATCTAACGACTCTCAGTTATTAACTTTATGTGAAGTCAACTACACCTGATTTTACACCTAAATATAGGCTTCTCTGTGTGTTTTTTTGTTTTTTCTGCTTTCCCTTTTTTTGTATGGTTGTAGGAGGGATAGTTTCATCGCTCACAGGGCATTCTGTGATGCTCTAGCACAAGAGAGTACGAAAGCAATCACAACCTTGTTGAACCCATCATCATCAGTGAAGAAGGAATTGCAAGAAGTTAATTTCAGATCAGAAAATGGTCCATCATGGTTGTCTTACTCAACGTCGGTAGGAGGAGAAGGAAGCCATGGAAGAGTAGTTCATAACAATAATAATAATAATAATCCAA
The DNA here is from genome assembly GCF_000817695.3 of Arachis duranensis. NCBI lineage: Eukaryota > Viridiplantae > Streptophyta > Magnoliopsida > Fabales > Fabaceae > Arachis > Arachis duranensis. The sequence goes on from NC_029779.3 coordinate 16,548,409, forward strand.
CATTATTATTCTCGTCGCCGCCGCCGTCCACGTCGCCGCTCTCTACAATGATCCACCATGAAAACCCTAACCCTAATATTACTATGTTGCCACCTAATAATAATGCTTTATTATTTGAAGGCATGGCTTCTTCTTATTCTTCTTCTTCTTCTCATAATCTCATGTCTGCTACTGCATTGTTACAAAAGGCATCAGAAATAGGTGCAACGGTGTCGCTGGGTAAACCCTATCTACACGCTCATCATCACCATCGGGGTCACGTGCCTGAAAGCACCACCACGGGGTATGGCACCTTGTCGTCAATGGCCACATCTTCATCATCTGTTTCTGGATTATTGGACATGGATTCACGTGAAGAGATAGGGACAGGGATGATGTTTGCTCGTCATCATCATGGCTTCTTGGCATCTTATGACAGTCACGCAAAAGAAGCTTCTCTTCTTGTTCATAATGATATGATGGATGGTACTAGTACCTTTGAGGAGGCTCTAATGAGAGGAATCATGAATCATCCTACGAGAGAAGATGCTGATAATAATAATAGTAATAACTTTGATGAACTTGTTTCAAGATCCGCGGGATCCCGCGGCGGTGGCGGTGGTGTCAACGATGAGACTAGAGATTTTTTGGGGATTGGGGTGTTTTCTCAGAGAGATATTTTCAATATATCTGGTCTTCATCATCATCATTTGGATTCTTCTTCGTATGGCAACCAAAATCAAAAGCAACCACCCTGGCAAGGGTAATATATATTGTATGGAAAATATACTTTAATTTGTATATTCATTAAATATTCTGTTTAGTATATTGTCTTGAATACAAATTCTTCTCATACCGGATGAAATATAAGACAATATGAAATAAGTTTCATTATAAGTTGCTCTCATCTTCATACCCTAATTGTTTTTAGATTTTACTAGGTGCTAATTGGAAGACACCCTCTTTTATTTTGAAAAAATATTTAAAATTCAGTAAAATTTTGGCTAACAATCTAATTAATTGTTGACTGAAAATAATAAATTATACTAGTTTTTTCTAGCATTTTTTGTTTTTTTTTAAATGTACAAATTAGATATTAAATTTAATATTAAATTAATTCTAAGTATAAAATAGTTTTATGTGTATATTTATTATATAATATTATATT
>NC_029779.3:16549855-16550694 GCF_000817695.3 Arachis duranensis
ATATATTAAGATATAATATTATATATATAATGATTTTTTATTTAATGCAATTAAATAATTTGTATTTTAATTAATTTTACTTTAGCTATTATTACTTGTTATTAGAAAGTCTGTGTTTATTATTATTATGCATTGTAGACATAAAATATACTAATGACATAATGAGGATTTATGAATGTGGATACACTTGGTAGATTAAAAATAAATTTTAAAATATGTTAAACTTTTTGCAAGTTCTTTTTATTTCGTTAGGGTAGATTGAAATATTGTTGCATAGTATTAAGACAAATAAAAACTTTATTCGTTGCATAGATTAACAATTAAGAATATATTAATTATGCTAGACTAATTTTTTATGATAAATCTCATTTTCGAATTAGAAGTGTGTTTTTACTTGGATTCCAAAATATAATAAATGGGGCTGTTTTTGATATTTAAGATTACATAAATTATAGGGTAGTTATTATGTTCAATAGGTATTTGAGGGAAGTATACGCAGTATCTATAATAAAATCAGTCACTAAAATTAACTACTAGTATAAAATATATATTAGAATATAGAATATATATTAAAAATAAATTAAATAATATATATTTATACATAAATAAATAATAACAAATTTTAATAATTAATTTTAATGTATATCTAATATTTCTTTTAAAAATTTGATAAAATTATATAAGCTAACAAAGTAATTAAATCACTTATTTACTACCACCCTATCCCTTATTATTATATTTCTATGTTGTTCATCTTTTCGACTATTTATGAGTGGTGGTGTTTTTTTTAGGAATACCCGAACCAATTCTCAAATTTCAGTCGGATAATTTAGTCCTTA
>NC_029779.3:16550712-16567174 GCF_000817695.3 Arachis duranensis
TGATAAAATTTATATGTATGTTAATTTTAGTTAGTTTTAATTTATTTAGTTTAAATAATTTACGTTAGCACGGATGATTTTTATGTGAATGTGATTTTAGTTTTTTTTTTTAATTTATATAATATATTGTTTATTTAATTTTCAACGAAATCAAAGGGTCTTATATTTTCAAGGAAAAATAGGAATTTGTTTATAGCAGTGACTACTTGATGCATTATTGCCTTATTCGAAGGAGCTGAGATAGATTTCCACCATGTTAGAGAGGCCCTAAAATACACATTTTTCACATAACAAGATAGAGATGAGTTCACAATCATCTATTAGGACATACATCGCATATTATCTACAATCTATCCAGGAATGGAGAGCCAATTGGCAAACTGCAATCGAGATTTTCATGCCCCAAAATTTTTATAAAATAATTTGTAATAATTTGTAACACTTCTTTATTGAATATGTACAATGCTGATCCATTTAATTTGGAGTTAATAATACTCAATTTAGTTTCTAAAATTTGAGTTCAAATTAAAATTAGTCGTTAAAATAAGATACGTTTTAATTTTCATTCTTATGAAATGACATCATTTAGTTAAAGATTGAGTGTTAATATAAAACGAAAAAATTCTAACGTAAATCTCACGAAAAAATCAATTTTTTCATTTTCTTCAATCTATAATGGACCCTGCAAGTTAATAATCAATAATCAATTCCCAATAAATAAAATATAACTTCCAATAAGTAAAGTATGAATTAGTAATTCACCTGAAAAAGTGATTTATATATGAGGTGAAAGATCAAACATATAAAATAAAAACACGAAAGAAATAAAGAAATACATAAGATAGAACTAAGGTTAACGTGCGTTGTAATTATATGATCTGACTAAAATAAGGTTTAAACATACAACAAGCTAGTTAAACTATATTTAGGTAAACCTTATTCAGATTCATCATCTTCTTCCTCTGGTTCATTATCCTCCTCTTTTAAGGTAATTTCCCTATCATCAAACTCTTCTTCTTCTTCTTCTTCTTCTTCTTCTTCTTCTTCTTGAAGATCGTCGTCCTCTAGAGGTAGTGTGTCCTCGTCTACCCTAAGGTCAATAATGTCATCTTTCATAACAGCCGACCTAAGGGTGATCGGATCACTGGTGTCAACCATCATTTTCAAAGGAATTAGGTCATCAATTCGATAAGGTTACTGACCCTTTGTCCCATCAGACTTGATGCAATCTCTTGACATAATCTTAACCACAACAACCCAACTAGACTTGCATAACTTCGGATAAGGCAAATCGTATATCTGTCGTGCATTTTGAGGTAGAATAAAAGGATCGTAGTGCCTATATTTTCCGGTTACATTTATTTCAGAGATATTGTAGTCCTTGTTTTTTTGTGTTTCATGTCATGAACTTGGATCATATTATTCACATTTAAACATACACACCTTGTTTGTAGTGCAATAAAAATACCTTAATTGAATTATATTGTATAACATATATATACCATACCAATCAGAATGATCACTGCCTGTATTCTCACAAATCCAGACTCCGGTGTTATCTGTTTTCTTTCCTATCAGCCAAGTGAAAATTTATATCCGCCGCTAAATCTGTCAGTAATTAACGACGAACGAAAAAAGCTGCCGATAAATAGTTATCCACGAGGTTTATACCATCGAATTTATTTCGCCGCTAAATCTAACGGTAAACATATTACCATCAGATTTTCTTGATAAATTTGCCGGTGAATCCGACAGTATCCGACGATTTTCTTGTAGTGCTGGCTCTTTCAATTTTTGTGGCAATTTTCTTTGAATAATAGCACTGCATTCTTTGGTGAGAATCACTGTCTTATCTTCTTTTAGAGTCCTCTTCTTAGCAAAAATTCCTTCATGAACTTTGCATAAAGGGACATTTACTCCAAGGCTTCTGCGAACGGGATGTTAATTTGTAGTTTCTTGAACACTTCCAGAAATTTGAAGAATTGTTGTTGTTAACTCTCCTCTTGCAACCTTTATAGGAATGGAATCCTGGGTGTATATGTCTTTTCCCTTGCATCTTCTTTTGGTACTACGGATGGTCGTGTATGAATGTATTGTGTTTGCTTTTTATTCTCCTATGAGGGCTTCTCACATTCTTTGCTTATTGTGGGTTCTTTGCCACCACCTTTTCATTTCTTAGATTAATGGCATTGTATTCTTCTCTAGGATTAGGTACTATGTCACTTGGAAAGGAGTTTGTGGATTTTTCTTTTAATTTCTTAGTAATTTGACCCATTTGAACTTTTAAATTCCTGATAGAGGTTTCCTGATTCTTAAAGCTTGCTCTCATCTCTTGCATGAAGCTTTCGGTTTGTTGTAAAAATGTAGAGGTTGACTGAGACAAGCAATCTCAAGGGAGGAAGGCTTTTGAAGATTTTATGGTTGTACTGGAGGTGCTGATGTTGGGATGGGGTATTAAAAGTCCTCTGTCCTTGATTTTTCAACCAAAATTAAAATGGTTCCTCCATCCGAAATTGTATGTCTTTAAGAATAGATCATTTTGTGGATTTCTCGAAGGATTTTCCATATGTTTTACTTGCTCAGTAGAGGGTTAATTGCCCTTGAATAGTTCACAATCTTCATCCTTATGAGCTCCTGCACACAAATCACATGTTGCGACTTGTGTTCCTATGGCCGAGACTTGCATGTGCCACCACTTGTTTAGTGAGTGAGTTGAATTGTTGGGACATGGCTTTGTTTTGTGCCAAAAGTGTATCCAGTGTATCTAGTTCTACTACTCTTCTTCTCATTATTCTTTCGTTTGGGTACATATAGTGATTGTTAGCCACTATTTCTATCAACTCTAGAGGTTCTTCAGGTGTCTTTCAATGTAAGGATCCTCCAGCTGATGAGTCAATTAAGGTCTTGGAGGCATGGGATATTCCATCATAAAAGGTCTAAATTTGCAGCCACTCAGGGAATGCATGATGAGGGCATTTTGTCATCATCTTTTTGTACCTCTCCCAGGTTTCATAGAGTGATTCTCCATCTTTCTAGGCAAAGGTATGAATATCATTCTTCAACCGTGCCAACTTTTGTGGTAGGAAGTATTTGGTTAGAAATTCGTTAACCAAATCATCCCACGTTATTATATTGTCTAAGGGTTGAGTCTGTAGCCATTGTTTGGCTATATCCCTTAGAGAGAACGAAAACAACCTCAATCTTATGGCTTTTGGGGAGACTCCATTGCTCTTAACTGTGTCACATATCTGTAGAAAGCTAGATATGTGCATGTTTGGATCTTCTTGAGAATTGCCGCTAAATTGATCCTGCTGTGCCAATTTGATGAGTGAAGGCTTCAACTTAAAATTCTTGACAAGGATGTTAGGTCTCATTATGCTGCTACCACAACTGTCAGTGGTGGGTGTGGTGAAGTCTCCAGGGTTTTTCTTTCATTGTTTTATTCCTCGGCCATTCTTTCCTCTTTCCTTGATTTATTTCTCAATCGAAATAAAGTTCGCTCTATTTCAGGATCGTACTGGAGAGATGTGAGATCTTTACTCTCTTGCATGCACAGAGAAACAAATCAAAGGCACGTGTGGTGTATAAAGAAAGATAAAGAAACGAAAGCAGAATAATAACAAGAAAGTAAAAAAGAGAAAAATAAAGTAGAATAAAACAAAGATTTAATTTAGTGATTCAACCGGACTTATGTTGTGAATCTCAATTAATCTCCGGTAACGGCACCAAAAATGTGATGAGCGAAACTAGTGCTCACAAATACTGGCAAGTGTACCAAATCGTTCAAGTAATACCACGGTGAGTGAATATCGTTTTCACAAGGATTAAGGGATTGAGCAAGCAAATATCGAATTGAATCACTAATTAAATCAATTGAACCTGGATTATTAAAAGGTGAAACCGTGTCTTGCTTGAAACTTTGAATGCTTGAATGATTATGGAAGCAATGATGAACGTGTAATTAATTGTGAGAAAACAATGATTGAGAATGTCAAAGGTTTTGGAGGTGTTTATTTTCCAAGAAGATTAAACCTTATGTTTATATATTTTTATGCATGCAAAGATTTTTTCATGGCAAATCATAAATAATTAAATTCTAATTCCTTGGAAATTCAATTTTTCTTTAACTAATCAATCGCCAATTCCTTAGTCAACCGATTAAGAAAAGAGGTTTAGCACAATTCTGATTTATTTTCAAATAAGATTCAAAAGTAGTTATAGTTCAAATTATATGTCATATATTCAAAACTAGTCCTGAACAATTGAGAATTATGAGAAACAAATGTCGCACCCTCTTTAGAATACCATTCCTAGTCAAATAAAAAAGTCATGAGAAAGAATTTTCAAGTTTAATTTTGATATTAAATTTCCCAAAGTAATAACAGAATTCAAAATAGAATTAGAATATTTTTCAATACTTCTAATCTTTAAAGAATGAAGAACGAAAACTCAATCTTGAAAATAGATCAATACATAACCTCAAAATAAAATAAAACTTAGATTAAGAATCCATGAAAAGTAAACAGAGCTCCTAACTGTTAACAAAAGGAATTAGTTACTCATGGAGAAGGATGAAAATAATGCTGAAAGGATTCGGCTAGAGTTCTGAACTCCTCCTCTGTGAACCATGTTCACTTATTTATATCCTAGGTTTACCTAAAATTCAAATTCAAACTAAATCTTTATTTTATATTTTAAGAAGAATAAGATAATTAATAACAATAATTCAAATCCTAATTAAAACTAATTCAAATCAAATCCTATCTTAATAGAATCTTCCAAAACCTTGAGCTAACTTTCATCTTTGGAAGAGTGGGCCTTGATTGGCAGTACACTTGGGCTTGTGGCATGGCACGCCAACTTATTGTGGGTTTTAAGACATTGCATGCCTGGGCTTGGCGTGGCACGCCAATTCTTGCAAAGCTTCTAGGACTTGAAGGCGTTACACGCCCTTGAAGTGGCGTTACATGCCAACTTATTGGCGCTCGAACGTGTTGCATGCCCTTGGTGGCATTACACGCCACTTTGTCTTGGCTTGGAGAGCGTTGCACGCCCTTGGTGTGGCATTGCATGGCACTTACTTTGACTTGGAGGGTGTTGCACGCCAGTCTCTCTGCATGGCTTCATGGATTTAAATGCCATGTGCTTGGTGTTGTATGTCACTCCCTTTGCTTGCCTTTGAATGGTGCTTCTTTTACTTTTTGGTTTTTTTTTTCTACTTACCTATATTTCTTTCAAAGTACTTAGAAAATATATTAGCAACAAAAAATACCTCAAATTAGTCAGTATAGATGAAAGAAAATGTAATTATCTTTAAGAAAATATGAAAAGAATGCAAGAAAAACTACTAATGATGCAGACGCATCACAGCTTCTCTGAACAAGTGAAGAAATTTGAGAAATTATTAACAATTTGCTCATCTCTCACAGCAAGCTCACTGACTACATGAAAGACATGACAGAGATCAAGATAAAATATGCACAACTTGAAGTTTCATATGCATCATCACAAAAAACTTATCATAAATATGAAACAAATGTTGCTCTAACCAATACTCTCAAACAACTAGTTTGACGAAGAGAAGAACTTGAAAAAGAACTTGCTCAAGTTTACGCAGATGAAGCTCTACTACGAGGTCCTTTTTCTCAAAGTTGATAAGAAAAAAGACATTAATTGAGAACTATGCGAAATGAAAAGCACTCGAGCTGAGATCAAAATAAAATACGAGAATTTACAACTCGAAGAACATAAAGAGATTCTTGTTTATAGCTCAATTGATGAAGAAAGAATACGTCTCAGATTCAACTTGGAAGAGCTTTTGGAGCCATATATATGAAAAAGTCATATCAAATTTCTTTGTATTTATTTTTTACTTACACTTTTGTTATCTTCATGCTATCGATATTTTGTCTTTTATTTCAAATATTATCTTCTAAACATTGATACTGTTTTAAATATTTCCCCTAATAATGTTTTAAATATTTCAAATAATTGATTTTATAAGCATTTTCTGAATACAACTTGATCACTTGATAAGGTCCCTCCCAATTAAGGGACCACTTTCCATAAACTCTCGATTTCTTATCTAATGGTAAAATAACCTTTAAAACTAATTCACCAATATTAAAAAAAAAACTTTTTCTTTCACTTGTCGATTATAAACATGAGCTATACACTCTTTTTTACGGATAAGATTATCGAGTGCTAAGATACGCTCACTATTTAAATCATTTAATTCGTCAAACATTACATTCTAATAGTCTTTAATTGGCAAATCATCTTATCTCATCATTCGCATAGTGTTAAGATTAATTTTCAAAGCCAACATGGCGTCATGGCCATAGACCAATTTATAAGGAGACATATTTGTCGATCCTCTCGGTGAATTCCGATAAGCCCATAAAACTTGACTCAATGTCTCATGCCAAGTATGTAGTTTCTTTACCAATTTGCTTTTTTATTAAATTAATCAAAATTTTATTGCAGTCTCAACTTGAACATTTGCTTGTACGTAATAAGGAGTTGAAGTTATCATTGTTATATTCCTCGATGCTGTAAAATTTTTAATACGTTGGCCAGTAACACATGGTACCTCTATCAGTACTTAGAGTTTGAGGAATCCTAAAACAATAGATTATATGTTCCTCAATGAAATCAATAATTTCATTTGACCAGCTTCTACTAAAGGAACAACTTCTACTCACTTTGTAAAATAATCAATTGCTACCAAGATAAACTTATGATTCTTCGATGATGGGGGATGAATCATATCAATCAAATCTAAAGCCCAACCTCTAAATGGCCAAGGTTTGACGATCGAATGCAGTTCGGAAGCAAATATTTGTTATATTACACCATGTTTTTGACATTCTTGATATGCTTTTGCATACTCAATGAAATCTTTAATCATAGTCGGTCAAAACATTAATCATGCCGTAACACCCATTTCATTCTTTCTCTTACTTGATGTGCTCCACAAATACCTTCATGAACTTCACCAAGAGCAATCACTACTTTGGATTTGCTTAAACATCTCATGAGGCTTCCTTCGATACCTTTTTTATACAATTCATCACCTACTACTACAAAGTTCATTGCTCTTAATCTTGTTTTTAGATCAACTTGAACATTAGGAGTTTCTAGATACTCAGTAATTGGTTTCCTCCAATCATTATCATCACACTTATTGATCACCAAAATTTCTCGCTCTTCGATGGGCACGAGGATTTGTTGCACTTTCATCAACTTTTCTAAAGTTCCAGGAGAAACTTTGTATCTCGAAGCAATTTGAGCTAACTCATTTGCTACCTCATTTCAAACTCTTGAAATATGTATCAATGATACTTTTTGGAATGATACCAATAATTTCCATGCTATTCATAAATACTTTTGTAGTATCTCACTTATACATTTAAACTCTTTCGATAACTGTTTTAAAACTAGCTGGGAGTCTCCTAAAATTTGAACATCTAATGCCCCTTTGTCAATCAATATTTTCAATCCTAATATCAAAGCCTTATACTCAGCCACGTTATTTAAACATAGATATTTTAATTCGAACAAAAAATTTTATGGGAATTCTTTTGAGGATATAACCAAAATACCAATACCAGCACCATCTTTATGCTTTGATCCATTAAAGTACAATTTCTAAGGTTCAAATTCGACAATATTTTCTCCTTGGTCATTAAGATTATCCAGTTGATCGACCGAAAAATCTGCAATGACTTGTCCTTTAACTACCTTAGCTGGGACACATTGTAAATCAAATTCTGTCAAAGCAAGCATTAAATTTGCCAATTCGACCCCACAGAACTAGATAGAATAACATGTATTTAACAGGATCCATTTTTGCAATCACTTAGTTTTTGCAATCATGTAATATTTAAGCTTTGTACAAGCGTAATAAAGGGAAAGGCATAAATTTTTGATAGGAGAATATCTCATCTCGATATCGGACAAAACCCTACTCAAATAATAAATGGCTATTTCATTCCCTGCTTTGTTGTCCTGTGCTAACATACACCCTATTGTGTTTGTCGAAGCTGCAACATACAATTTCAATGGCTCTAAAGGACAAACGGTAGCCATATGATAGGTGCATTAAAAAGATAATATTTGATTGAATCGAATGCCTCTTGATGTGCCTTAGTCCATTCATACTATGAATCATTTTTAAATTTGACTAAGGAAGAAAAAATTCAAGCTCGACCAGATAGATTCGAAATAAACCGTCGCAAGAAGTTTACTTTTTCTAAAAAAGATTGAACTTCCTTTTTCAACGTCGGAGATGATAATTCCAATATTACTTTAGCCTTATTTTGATCAATTGCAATCTTTTCTTCTGAACTATAAATCCTAAAAAATTTCCTACAGAGACACCAAATGCACATTTCAAATGATTCATTGTTAATCTTTTTCGATGCATTATATCAAAGGCTTTGAGCAAATAATCGAGATGTTGATCTATTGAACTCGATTTAACCATCACATCATCGATGTAAACTTTCATAAACATTCTAATATACTCATGAAAAATGGCATTCATAGCACGTTGATATATCCATCCATATAACTTAGAATTTCATTACCAGCCGCAGAATCGAGTAACATATCTGCCACAAGCATGAAATACTCATCCTTAGGAGTTGCATTGTTTAAATCTCGAATAAATTTATCTTTGATTAATCGCTCGATCTCCTCCTTTATTTTTAAATTTACTTCAAGAGCAAAATGCCGAGGATCTTGTTTTACTGATCGAGAGAATGACTTTGCTCAGCTAAAGATCAATCAAGACCAGGCATTTCATCATAGTCCAGGCAAAACAATCGTTGTATTCAGTCAACAGTTTAACCAATGCTGTTTGAAATTCCTCATTAATGTGTTTGTTAATATAAGTGGCCTTTATAGCACCGTCGACTCCTAAGTTGATTTCATCAAGCAGATCCTGTGATTCAAATCTTTTATTGATATGATCATCATCAACTGAAGTCTTTTCGAAACCTAAAGGTAGGTTCGAGGTCACATATACAATCAAAAGATAAATTCACTAAGTCACGTGAGGAAACATAAACTTTGTTGAAATCATCAGCCAAATCTGCTGTTGAGTCTTTTACAATACAAATATTTGGGGATACATCAATATTTGAATGACTGACAATGTTGCCAACACTAGCCCTAGAAGGCAAAATACATACTGCATGAGATAAGATACTACTAGCTTCGACTTTAGGAATCGAAACTGTCCTAGAAATTGAAATATGTTTTGCTGATATAAAATTCCTACTTGATTTGACTTCATCAGAATAATCATTACTAGAAAAGGAAAAACATGCTGCAGAAGAAAAACTATCCACATAATTTAATTTTTTAAAGATACTAAATAATTTGACATATCTTATTTGTTAGTCATCTCAAAACGTCAGTTGTTGAATTATTATTTTCTTTAAAAATGCAAACTTACTCCCAGACAAGTGGAGTATACTCTGGTATCGGAAGCTTAAATTTTATGTTGAGACCTTCCTTAGTCAAGAAACACCATTTGCAATTAGAAGTAGTTAGATTTCTATCAACATTCAAAGATTTCAGCTTGTCATTGTAGACTTGGAAATTGACATGCATCTGCTCAACATAAAGACTATCATCAGCCTCTACCACTTCAGTCTTTCCCTCACTAGTTCAAAGGAGGAGTTTCTGGTGCACTGTCGAAGGTATCGTTTCGACACCATGAATCTAATCTTGACCTAATAGGCCATTATAACTCACCTTCGAAGTTACTACCACGAAGACAGTTGTTCGTGTTGAAGAACCAACTTGAATTTTGAGGGTAACTAACCCTTTTGCTGGTGTTAAAATTCCTCTAAAGTCAGTAACAGAAATATTGGTTGGGACCAGATTGTGAATATGTTTTCCCACCTTAACCAACATTCTTTCCCAAGAAGACTGATTGTTGTATTACCATCAACCAGCACTTTGTTTACAACAATGGCACTCATCATGGCCTTAATATGCAGTGGGCGCAGATGTGTGTTTTGTATATTAGTAGGCTTATTGAAACAACCTACTTCTTCATGATTGTAAACAAAAGCAAAGGCATCTTCATCTTCAAATTCAACTTCATAATCTCCACTGAGACTCCCTTCATAACGCTCCAAAAATTTTGATGAGATAATTAAGATTGTACTAACCATCTCTTCATCCTCCTCTTCAAAATACTCCTCATTGAGGTCAGCATCGTTCTCATTAGGCTTGGCAGAAACAACTTCTACTGCTTTGCCTTTACTCACCAGACTTGAAGATTTTGTTCTCTTCGGATAAGATTCACCATCAGATGGAAAGATCACTCGAGTCAAAGCAGAAGGTTTTGTCCCTTTGTCTGCAGAGGGTGAAGGCATTTCAGTCACAACTCAATGAAAATGTCTTCTGCCTTGATTACCCCTTGCCCTTCCTCGAGAATAATGATATCGACCACGACTATACCTTCGATGACCTCTTCGAGCTTGATGCTATTGATACTCTCGAAATTCATGAAATCTTAGTAATTCTTTATCCATTAAACACTAATAGCCTGAGATTGGTAAAACGATGGGGAATAGTTTTCTTGAGGATTTTGGGAACTCTAACCTTCTTGACGTCAAGTAAGATGCCTCTAACAAACTTGCTCTTCTTTATAAGCCAGTTCTTTTTTCATTCTCTCTTTTTCAAAAATTGTTGTAGTTTCAAACTCAAAGAAAGTAAAACCAGCCATATTAACCCTAAAGAAATGAGGCTCAACAAAGTTTGTAGCTGCGTCAAATGGATCGACGTCAACCTTTCATATCTTTCTTTCCTTCATCGAACTTTAACCTCCCTTCCATGATAGCTTCATAAATCAAATCCCTGAAATGAACACAACTATTAGTCTAATGGCTGGTTACTTGATAAAACTTACAAAAAAGTTTTCCTTTTAAATCTTTAATCGAGGGTAAAGTTTTTCCCTCAGGCAAAACCAATTGGTTATCTTTGAGTAATGCATCGAATATCTGTTCCGATTTTGAAATATCAAAACTATATTTTTTACCAGCCTTATGTTTTGTTTCACTAACTTTCTCAACATTTGAAACTTTTTTCAATGATGTACATACATAAGGTGGCCCTTTCTTTAGTCCATCCAAATTGACTTCAAAATATTCGTTCTCAAAATCTTCACTCAAAGTTTTCATTTCGACATATAAAACCTTTTCCTTTCGAGCAATAGATTTAAAATTCTAGATTTTTCTCACTTTTAAACGCCTCTTTTTCTTTCTTGAGTAATCCAACCTATACAACCCTTTTAAACCAAATGAGCTAAATCAGGAATATGAACATTCAATAATTTTCAACGCATATAAAACTCTAATCTCATAGTTGTTATCTTAACTACCTCACTTTCAGGAAGTGACACATAACATCTATTGCTTGCATTTTTTAATCGAATCATACAATCATCTATCAATTCACCAACAACATGCTTTATTGCAACCAAATCTGTTATAGTAACATTTATCTCTCCCCTATAGAACTGGGTATGAAAAGCATTTTCTAACTATTCCCAGGTTAGAATCGAATTAGATCTCAAATTTTAAAACTAAGTAAAAGTATTTATTATTAAAGAGGAAGAAAAGAACTTCATTTTCAAATTCTCATCATTTGCCAAATTCCCTAATTTGACCATATATCGAGCAATATGCTCGATAGTTAATTCTCCCGCTTCCCCTACAAACTTAGTGATGATCTTAGGATTCTTTATACCTCTTAGGGCTTCAGCCATTTGCACTTCATCAAGAAAAACTAACACAAAATAGGGTTGATTAATGAACCATGGAAAAACTACAAAAAATACCCATGAAGTTTACGAACGCTGACAAAAATACCCATAAACTAAGAAAATTAATGATGTACCCATGGAAGATGAGTTCCGTATGACAAAAGTATCCAAATCCTAATTTTTTGTTTATAAAATTTTCAAACTATCCCCACCCTCAACCTCAACTCACTTTTTTAATCTTCCATAACTCAATATGCACCTTTAAAACTTGCCATGGAGTCCAAAACTACTCCTACAACAGATGAAATGAACCTTTTATGGTGAAAATTTTGGATAATAATGCAACAGATGATTGCAGCGCCGAGATTAACAAAAGAATCAATCAATACTGATGAAGAATTAGAGAAAGAATCATAAAGGAACATTTTTTAATCGTTGCATTTGTTTTTTTCCTTTTTTTCTTAATTTGATGGCTTTCTTTGTGTGAAGGGATTGGCGAAAAAAATGGAAAAGAGTTCACCACACTAAATTTATCTGCTAGGAATCGGTCGAAGTCCTCTACCACCACCACCATCATTGATTTTGGCCTAGTCTATTATAGGAGTATTTTTAGACTCCATGACAAAGGTTTTAAAGGTACAAGTTGGGTTATGGAAGGTTGAAAAAGCGAGTTGAGGTTGAGAGTAAGGGTAGTTTGGGAATTTTATTAAAAAATTAACAAAAAAATTAGGATTTAAATACTTTTGTCATACAAAACCCATCTTCCATGGGTACATCATTAATTTCCTTAGTTTATGGGTACTTTTGTCAGCGTTCGTAAACTTCATAGGTACTTTTGGTAGTTTTTCCAATGAACCATGCATTAATACCTACTCAATTGAGCATATTTTCGACAATCCTAGTCATTTGATAATGATCCCACATTGATTAGCGCGAACTCTGTTCAAAACTTCATCATCATTCTGATTGTGTCAAATCATATGAGCCATATGATCATCTTCATTGGGATTGACATGTAAATTTCCTTGATTAAGACTCAAATTTTTTGGGATTCATCCCAAAATTTTGATTATGAGGTTGACCGTCATCATAATCGATGATTCGAGCAATCCATTCGACTTGTCTAGCAAACGCCCATACTTAGTTTCATCATTGGTCATTATTGGATTTAGAATGGTAGTCATTTGTTGAGTTTGCAAATTAACTAAGTCATGATGCCTCTCATCAATGTGTTGTTAAAAAGCAGCCATAGACTTCGAATTATTTGAAGTTGAACCAATATGATACTCTCGAGTCATTTCGAATGAGAAGTACTATGATGATTATAAACTGCATTTGACATATTCCCAAATCAAAATGGGGGTGCAAAATCACCCAAAATGGAGTAGCCTAGTGGAAGACCAAAAGGAGGCCAACCTACGGTTACTGGTGGTTGCACTGGGGTTGGAGAAACTCGAGGACGTGGCTACGCCCATTACCTCTGGCAGTTGCATTATTAACTGCAACATTTTTTTCAGAACTAGGATTTTGAATAACTCCTTCTGCATGGGATGTTAAACTTGCAAAAGTTTGTGCTGTAACACCCTTACTACCAGAATGTGACGCTTCCGACTACGCCACTCTGATAACGAGGATATTACAGTGACTTCCATATAGTTAATAATAAAATAAGAGCCTTTTTAACTCAAAATTGTGTCGATATTTTCTATGAAAAATCGGAAATACTTTTTCTTGAAAACATATATACATACAAACTAATCACAACACTTCAAATATATATATTTTATATAAAGAACCAAGAAAAAATAATAATTAAGCTAATACAACAATATCGTATAAGCAAAAACGCAATAAACTCTTCATAAGCTTCTTCGTCCGTTTCCTAAAAAGATAAGGTTATAGGGACTGAGAACCTAACCATACGGTCTCACCAGAGAAGTTTTAGAATTGTCATAAAAAGATACATATAAAAGAAAGATGTTTTCAACCGCAGTAATAATTGCTCGTCTTATGAACCTTTTTGAAAACCAACAGTTAATTATCCAAAATTCAAAACTTCTTTTAAAAAAATCTTAAAAGTTACCTAGAGTGTATGAATGACCAACCTGTTACAAGCATAGGTTCATTAAATCTATGCTGAACCAGCTTGATTTTTCACACTTTGCTAAACCTCAAACACAAACCAATCACGGCCTCTGGCTCATCATATATTCAACCACGGCCTCCGGCCCAAGCAACTCAATCAACACCCAATTCACCACAATCCAACCAATCAGTCATAATCACAAGTACTGGAGTTCAAACACAATCAAGAGCAATTACATCAAGTATAGTAATTAGCAGTTAAACAGAATTATTCGTATAGGCAATCCAAGTACAATATGCACACCCAAACAATGTCACATAGATGCAGATAATGCATGCCTATCCTAATGGTCATGAGCTCACGTGTCGGCATAACTGACATAACCCGACACATCCGGTGGCTAACCTAGATATTGTCTCTCTATCGTGCATCTCTTTGAGGAATATAATAATCTCAACTTCATCAAAAGCCAGCCTGAAAGGGTAGTACCTGCCCTTGCACCTATCACCGGAGGCAGCGCTATCCAGGATGCGTGCTTGGCCACGCTTACAACCAGAGAGAATTACGAACAAGTGGGATTAACCAAACAGCCCTTTTTCGAGTTGTCATACATATCCAGGAGGAACCAGGAAGGGGATTCTAACTTTCCACCATCTCTCTAGAGGTGATCTTACATTCCCAGGAGGAACAAAGAAGGGAATCTTCTCCTTCCATCATCTCATTGGGGTCGCACTCTGACATATACAACTAGGATATAGTGTCTATGCACACTCTTGGGATATAGTGCCCAACGCACTTTTCAATCTCAATCAAACTCAATTCATAATCATAATCAAACATAAGTCTTTGTACTCATCTTTATCCCAGTTCAAAATCATTCTTGGCCTATTCACTTTGAATAAGAAAATACATTTAATTCACATAATGCCAAGAATCCCCTCTTTCTTAAATCGTTTTCTTTTAAAACCAATACCACTTTTGTAACATTTTCCAAAACCTCTAAAACAACTTCACTTAAAACAAGTTCTTCTTAAAAAAAAACTCAATTCTCACTTAACCAAAATTTTTCAAACTACTTCAAAACCATTTCAAATTTAAACCTCTTTCAAAAGACAGAAGAAAATTATTTATTAATCAATCCCTTCTGCAAGACCTCTAGATTTTAGGAGAGCGACAATGACCCTCATCTTTTTAACCAAAATTACAAAACTTTCCCAAAATATAAAAATTTCAATTTAAAGTATCCCACGGTCTTCAACCGTCATCTCAAAATTAAATGAGTTAAATTATAAACCAATTACTCAAATTAACAAAATCATAGCTTCTTAATTTAAATCAATCAAATGAACTCGCTTTCAATTTAACCAAGTTTCCCCAAAATAGTTTTCAGCTTTACTCTTAAGTTTAAGACATTTTCAAAAAGTCTTGAAATCCATTTCATTTTTACCAAATCAAGTTCATATACTTTAACTCCTCTAAAACTTCTCAAAACAGAACGCTTCAATCAAATTAACCAACTCCAACTTCTTTTCAAATACAAAAGCTTTTCTTAAAAATTCAAAAATTGTTTAATCTTAAATACCTGTATTCATTACATCATTTTTTGCTTAGCCCCAAAAAATATAATTCTTTTCATAAATCATTAAACCTAAAATAAGTTAATTCTTGTTGCTAAATTTTACTTAAACACTTAAAAAAAATTTCGGCAGCACCTCTCTTAAAACTCGGATTTTACAACCCTTACGGTTCCTTCGAAAACACATTTCTCAAAACCCTTTTTCCAATAGTTTTCAAAACCAAATCATTCCTCAATATAAATATATAAATAGAATTTCCAAAATAGAACCATTTCTCATCGACAACCCCACGCCAACTCAAGCAATCAATAATTCAATCACATCCATTCAAAATAAATCAGTTTAATCCATAAGACTCACATAATCACAAAAATATATTTTTCACATTAGTATCTATTTATAACAACTCTGTGATATAAAATAAGTTTTAAGAAAATCCTTACCTCGAATAGTCGAAACCCAAAAGCTATAAAACACGTCAAAATCCCTCTTTCTCCTGGCCTGCAATAGCGTCAGCCGTAACCTCAACTCCACTCCACTTTCACAGTAACCGTAGCAACTTTAATCGCACATGCAAGAACCAAAACTCAACCCTATGGAAATAACACCGCAAAAACCTCAGCAACATATAACAGAAACTGTGATTAAAGGGATTTTCAGAGCAAAGATAACTTACTATACCAAAAGGAACTAAGTTCAGCGCAACCGCAGCTCTAGCGGTTGACTCCGGCGACCTCCAACAGCAGCGGCTTCAACTAGCAGTAGAAAAATTCATTGTGACAACATCATCCAACATATACGACTTAAGCGACAACCCTCACGGTAATCACGACTTTGGCATCACAGAAAGGAAATTAAAAATAGGGGGTAGAGCTTACCTAGAAGGTGGCGGCTCCAATAGCGGTTTCCGATGGCCAGAACGGTGGCGTGGAGCTTCAGCGACGGCGACAGAAGCTTCATCGATGGCGACGCAGCAACGGTGACAGAAACAGCCCTCCCTTCACGGCATAGCTT
>NC_029779.3:16567235-16575967 GCF_000817695.3 Arachis duranensis
AGGCACAAACGGTGGTGACGGGCTTCTCTTGGCGACAGCAGCGGACACGACGATGGCACGGGCTAGTAGCAGCAGTCTTCAAGCTCTCCCTGTCTCTCCTTAATCGCGTATCTCCCTCTCTCTGCGAACTCTCTTCCCGGTCACACAGTGGCAATGACGGTGCAGTGACTCCCATTAGCGCCGTCTCCCTCTCCTTCCTCTTCTCCCTTTTTTCTTCTTCTCCCTCGGTTCACTCTCTTATCTTTCTTTTCGTGTGTGTGCGCTTGAGAGGGTGAAAGGGGGTAGTGGGTGGCGGCTGGTGAAAGGGAGTGAGGAGAGTGAGTGTTAGGTCAAATTAGGGTTGTGTTGTGTAATGAAATTGAGGATTTTAGGATTAAGGTAGTGTAGTAATTTTAATAAAAAAATAAAAGGATAGAGTAATAATTTAAAATCAAATTAAATATAAAATAATTATCTTTAAAATATTATTTTATTATCAACTTGCAAATTATTTTCAAATAAATACTAATTCAATGAAAATTGAAGATAATTAAATTAATTTCTTTTACTTATAAAATAAGGTTCAAAAGTTTAATATTCAATTAGAGCACATAGAATTCTCATTATTTTTCAACTATTAAAACTCTAAATTATAAATAAGAAATTGTCCAATATATATAGATAAATCTCTGAAAATATAATCTTAAATAAATATAATAAATTATAAATAATTTATTATTTAATTTTCAAAAATTTGGAGTCTTAAATGTACCACAATAACATAAAGATTATTATTTGAAGATTCCAAATTATTGTTCGAAGTTTCTTCAGCCATATTAATAATTCTTCCACTTCGAAGTTGCATGCACTAAAATAAGACCACAAAAAAAAATCTTTGACACAATTTCATAAAAAATTATCTCAGCGGACATACTAATTTGTTATGCAGATTTTTCGCATATTTGAATTAAAGAATTTATTCGCTGCAAGAAAGAATTTTAGTTGGTTTGAAATCTAATATTTGGGAGCTAAATCTACTCCTCTTTTATAGATACCAGTTTTAAAAATTACACCAAACACTCTATTTTGAACAAGTAAAAGAGAGGAATATACAAAATGTAAATTGCAATTGAATTACTTGAATTTGAAATTACAAAAAACAAAGTAAATGACTTCAAATTTAAAGAAAGTAGTAAAATGTCTCGAACCTAGTTGAAAGACTTTAAATTTAAAATGAAAGTGCAGAACTTTAAAGAAAAACGGAAAAGAACTTGCAAAGGAAAAGTAAATTGCAGGAAATAAAATTACATAAAATTTAAAAGAAATAAAAAGATATGAAAACAATTCTAAAGAAAATAAACTTTTGACAAATTCAGAAGGTCGCTTTAATATGAATGTGTGAAAGTGTTTTTTGAAGACGAATTCCAATCTCTTATTTTTTCTAAATTTTGCTTATTTATATACCTGCCAAATGCTATCTCTAAACAGCCATAAAATAACTATTTTTGCCAAATACAGAATCAAATAACTATCCTTATGATGTATTGTCGATCTCGACACATTGTCCATCGATCCTCATTTTTGATAAATCATAGTAGATAATTTTTTTATATATTTTTTTTAAATTACAATCTTTGCAAATATCGTAGAATACCATTTCGATTTACGAAATTCTTGACTAACACTTCTATGACAATAGAATGTAGCATAAACAAACTTGTCATCATTATTTAAAAAATTTTATATTAGACACTTTTATTATCGTAAAAAAAAATAGATACATTTTTATGTTCTTAATTTCGAATTATCCTTATATTTATGAGAGTAAAATTTTTAAGATATTTATCAAAATTTGAATTTGAAAGGGTAAAAAATTAATAATATTACAATAAGAATAATTGAATAAATGATTAGAAATCAAAATCTAAGTATTAATATTCAATCACTTTTTCCCGTTATCTTTACCTATTTCACAACCATTGTCTAAAAAATAGAAAAAAATCATCATCTTTCTCTATTTCACTTGTTCTAATTACGAAATTTTATAAACAATTTCTTTCTTATTTTCATTGAAAGTGCCTGCAAAATTATCATTATAATAGAAAATATTGGTCTTCTAATTCTACATTCATTGCATGCAAAATTGTAGTTTATTAAAGCTATAATGAGTAACTTTGCTGTAACTACATGAGAAATTACTTTGTACCCTAATGTTGTAGTCAGGGCTTGCGAAATAATACAAAAGAATATAATTTCTATTATTCCTAACTAAATTAAAAAATAAATAATTTTTTATTAAAATAAAAAAGCCGTTAGGAAAAATAAAAAAATCTAAATATTATATCGGATGCAAGAAAGGGCAAAGATGACATTTTGTAAGAACGCCTAAAATTGATTAGCTGATTAGCTCGGAGGTAAAGACCAAAAGAGACACAGTCCAGAGAAAAAGAACTTGCACACCGTCAATTTTTACCCAACGTCAACTTGTTTCCCTGTTGCTCTTTTTCTGAGTCATTATTCCGAGAACCCTAATTCTGTTAACGTTGATTATTGATTCATTATTATGATCTCCTGAATGTATTATTATTAAAAAGTTTGAATCTTGAAGCGGATTCCGTGATTCGGTATTGGAGGGGTAGTATGGAAATGAAATGATTTATTGGGAACCGTTGTCTTGGCATTGAGGGTTTCTGTTATCTCTCGTGAGATGCTTGGTAAAGGGTGGAGGGTGGAAAATCACCCTTTAAGCTGTCTTTTTGCACTTTCAATTCAACCATCCCACAATTTTTTCTACCCTGCTCAGACACGCTTAACCTTACTGTTGGCCAAGTTACAAAATGGGAAGATTGTTAAGAGTTTGTTTTGTTTGCATCTATGGACACGCTTAACCATCATGAGATTTTGATATGCTATGGTTTATATGTAATTGATGCCAATTGAATAATTGATATCTGTTATATGTGTGTTGCATTTTAATCTGTCAGCTAATTTTTAATTTCTTTTACAGATAGCAAAGAATCAACCAGAATTGAGACTGGCAAAAAATTTGTTGGCTAGGAGTTATTTATCAATTGTAAAGTTTGAAGGCCGTGCAGGTTTGAATTCGTTGACCCTGTATCAGTCATATATTTCAGTTCATGTTCTTTGCTCTTATAGAGTATCTATTTTATGCCTGACCTATATTACTTTTTGGTTAATTGGTTTAACCTTCAAAATTGTTTTTCTCTCTGTAATTCTTTAGTTTTCTTCTGTTTTAGCTGTAAAATTAATTATGCTAGGTTTAAAGTATCTGGAAAATATGTTACTTTTGGTATGGAGCTTTCTGTTTTTTGTTGAACATAGTTTCAAATTTTTGTAGGGAATAGGCTTTTTGGTGTCCAAGAGAGATTCCAGTCCAGCTATGTTGGCAATCTGGCTCGCCGAGTACGTGAGGCAGATGAAGCCAGTGAAGTTGCTCATCTTAAAAAACTTTATCGTCGCAATGATCCCGAAGCTGTGATTAGAGCATTTGAAAGTCAACCATCTCTGCAGACTAATCCAGAGGCACTTTCCGAATACATTAAAGCATTAGTCAAAGTTGATCGGCTTGATGAAAGTGAATTACTGAAGACCTTACGCAGAGGTGCCTAATTGGCTAGAACTGCTTCTTCTTCTTGCCACATATCTCATCAATAGTTTCTTCTTGTCACATATCTCATCAATTCTTCTTCTTCTTCCTGTCACATCTCATCAATAGTTTCTTCTTGTCACATATCTCATCAATAGTGGTTTGATGACATGTTATACCTTGATAAAGGAGTTTTTCCCCTCCAAGCAAGCAGTTAAACTTGTGCCCATGAAGTATTGAAATTTTGATCATAATGGAGTGGTAAAAGGAGATCTACATGTCATAAGTTTCACTTTAGACATGATACATGATAGGATGAACTGACGTCGTTTGATCCATGTAGCCGACCTCATCTAGTGGGATAAGGCTTTGTTGTTGTTGTTGTTATAATGCATGGGTAGTGACTATTCTACAGAAAAGGAGTACGTTTTTTTCCTGGTTGTCTCCTAAGGAAGATTTATCGAAGGCATGGGATGTGTTTTGTTTACAATTCATCTTCCATTGAAATTTAGAACTCATTTGTAGTATTTCAGTGCTTGTTCTAGTTTTTCTATTGGAACAGTTATAACTGTATATATGTAATACTTGAGTCAATAAGTAAGCATTTTCTCCCTTAAATGAGGCTGTCTATATAGATTAAGTGATGCCTTTTTGTAATTCTTAAAAATCATGTGACTAGAAATAGGTTGTTGGGGATTATTAAGCTCAATTAATGTCTTCCTCTATTAATCAAACAACTATATGATATTAGAGTCTGCCTTTTATCTGTGATTTAATGCTGCAAACCTGCAGTCACTACTTCTGTATACATTGTATATAGTGCCAGGAAGGAGAATGATGGGTTAAGACTGTGACTCAAATGAGTTATGAAAATGATAGAAGATTACAAACAAAGGCTACTTTTGATTTTTCCAATATATTAACATTTCAATGGCATACATATCTAAAATGTGTTTTTTCTCTTCTTACTTCATTAGAGTTTCAACATTTGTTTCTTTAGCTGATTTTAGAGATTAGTAGTTGTAACTGAGGTATGTGTGTGAACTTTCAGGTATGTCTAGTTCATTGAGGGAAGAAGAAAGTATAGGAGGTTTTTCTGCTCTTAGAAATGTGGGAAAACCTACAAAAGATGGCATTCTTGGAACTGCAAGTGCCCCAATTCATATGGTGGCAGCAGAAGGTGCAAATTTCAAAGAGCAGCTGTGGCGCACAATTCGGTCCCTTTTAGTGGTCTTTCTCTTGATCTCTGGTGCAGGAGCACTCATCGAGGATAAAGGAATTAGCAAAGGTATTGCCTTATCATTGTTGATTATCAGTTGATCAGACCAATTTAATATTGAATCTGAATTTGCCTAGTGGCTTCTTTGATTTGCTTTCACTTTTATAGGACTTGGCATGAGTGAAGAAGTCCAACCCAGTGTGGAGTCAAGTACTAAGTTTACTGATGTAAAAGGTGTTGATGAGGCAAAGGCTGAACTGGAAGAAATTGTGCACTACCTCCGAGATCCTAAGGTTGACTTTCTGCCTTTAACATTTTAAAAACTTTTATGTGAATTAACATATGCTGCTGATACTGACTTATGTCCAATTTTCTGGTAATTGTGAAAATAGTTTAATCATTAATATTGTTGATGAGAAGATGTACCCATGTTGAACAGAAACTAGGTAAATATTGTAAAGGAATCAGATTTATTGCCTTGGATAATGATATCTAAATATTTTGGATGCAGTAAGCATTAGGTTTCCTATTTGATGCTCCTTTGACTTTATTCGTTAAGTACCTTGGTACTGTAGTTTTCACTCTGTCAAAGGTAAAATGGTTGTATCTGCTAGTGCTGTTTCATAGTAAACATCTACGTGACACTTTGTGATGGAGGAAACAGGAAAGTGGTTTCAGCACATACTGTAATAAGTCTCCCATTTTGTTTTTACTACCTCCATAATTAATGAATAAACAAACAAATAAATACAGTTGGGTAATATGTTGACATGAGTGCTTATAAAGGTGTATTAAGAACCTTAATTCTGTTTGACTCTTATTGTGTGACTTTATTCTCTAAGTTGTATTTTATCTACTTCATTCCTGACCACACATGATGGTATTTTTCCTGGATTATATTTAGACAAATTGTTTCAATTGTGACAGCGCTTTACTCGTCTTGGCGGCAAGCTCCCAAAAGGCGTTTTGCTTGTTGGCCCACCTGGCACTGGTAAAACAATGTTGGCACGAGCTATTGCTGGAGAGGCTGGGGTTCCTTTCTTCTCATGCAGTGGAAGTGAATTTGAAGAGATGTTTGTTGGTGTTGGTGCAAGAAGGGTGAGGGATCTTTTTGCTGCTGCAAAAAAGCGATCACCTTGTATAATCTTCATAGATGAGATTGATGCTATAGGAGGAAGCCGAAACCCAAAGGATCAAATGTACATGAAGATGACTTTAAATCAGTTACTTGTTGAGTTAGATGGATTCAAGCAAAATGAAGGCATAATTGTGATTGCAGCTACGAATTTTCCACAGTCATTAGATAAGGCATTGGTGAGGCCTGGGCGGTTTGATCGTCATGTTGTTGTCCCCAATCCAGATGTAGAAGGAAGGCGACAGATTTTGGAATCTCACATGTCAAAGGTAAATATATTTCTCCTAACTTATTTTGTGAGATGTGATAGTGATTGTTTTATGAATGTCAAAATATAAATTGCAAGATTTTTAAGATCATCACATGATCTAATGCTCTTGCATGGTACCTTAAATTCCAGTTGTTCACTGATGATCAGATTTGTCTGATCATGTTGATTTTGCCAACATGAATTGCAAACCTGTGAAAATTGCAATCGTGGATCCATGAATAATCCAAAGCATTTCTACTTTGCTTCAACATTTACATGCTCCTTTTGACCTCCTGCACTCTGTTTTATGGTTTATATTCACTGCTGATGTGATCAAACATTGTATATGCTGATTTTTTCTCTCCAATTTAAAACAGGTTCTGAAGGCTGATGATGTCGATCTAATGATCATTGCTCGTGGAACACCTGGGTTCTCCGGTGCTGACCTTGCAAACTTGGTTAATGTTGCTGCTCTCAAGGCTGCCATGGATGGTGCTAAAGCTGTAACCATGAATGATTTAGAGTTTGCAAAGGACAAGATTATGATGGGAAGTGAACGCAAGTCAGCTGTTATATCCAAGGAGTCAAGAAAGATGACTGCTTTCCATGAGGGTGGTCACGCCTTAGTGGCAATTCATACAGATGGAGCACTTCCTGTTCACAAGGCAACTATAGTTCCTCGTGGGATGGCTCTTGGTATGGTTCATCAATTGCCTGACAAGGATCAGACCAGTATCTCACGAAAACAGATGCTTGCCCGACTTGATGTTTGCATGGGAGGTCGGGTTGCTGAGGAGCTTATTTTTGGAGAAAGCGAAGTTACTTCTGGTGCATCCTCAGATCTTTCTCAGGCAACTAAGTTGGCTAGGGCAATGGTTACCAAATATGGTATGAGTAGTGAAGTCGGACTCGTTACCCACAACTACAATGATGATGGGAGAAGCATGAGCTCGGAAACTAGGTTGCTTATTGAGAAAGAGGTGAAGAACTTGCTGGAGACGGCTTACAACAATGCAAAAACTATTCTAACCACCCACAATAAGGAGCTTCATGCGCTTGCAAATGCTCTTCTGGAGCATGAGACACTCACGGGGAATCAGATAAAGGCTTTGCTTGAAAATGTTAACTCCCATCAGCAACAGCAAGCACAAACAGTTGAAAACCAAGGCAGTTCACGGTCTAATCCAGCTGCTGCGGCTGCTGCAGCCGCTGCAGCCGCTGCGGCAGCGACTGCGGCCAAGGCTCAAGGTGTTGCCCCAGTGGGATCTTAGCAGGAAGAGGCCGGAGTAAGACATGCACCAAAATAATTATTACCAGATTTACATGTGCATATTGTAGTTTATTCTGTTACCCAGGGTTGATTGATTTTCGTCCGCTTCAGCCTCTGGATTGAACTCGTAATCTGGGTCAAGTTGATTCCATATTGTAGTGAGTCAAAGCTAGCGTAGAATGCTGTCATTGATATAGTGCCCGTTTGTTTTCCATTTCTTACCAACCTAATCACCTTTTTCAGTGGGAAAAATAAAAAACACGTTTTGTATCGGTGACTGTGTTTGGGTAAGATTCTTCTTATAATGAGAATCCAAGGAGAAAAAGAAGCTAAATTCACCGCTTCTCTTGAAGTTGTGATTAGTTGCTTCTTAAAACTGGAACTAAGGTCTCTTGATAAAACTGAAAACACGAAAAATCTTTCCTACACAAATGCCTTTTACTTGGTAAATGACAACATCCACCCCTCACTCTTTTCACTGTCCCCTTCCTTTTAGCGTTTTCTCCTCCTCAGGAGTGCTCCCAAATTCCAGCCGTTCGATCGACCGTAGGTTGCATGGAAAATATGTAATCATATGGTTCATAATGGAACTTGTATCGGATGATTGGAAGGATTTAAAAGGGAAGAAATTTAAGACGACCAATAGTTAATACACATCACATTGTTATCTTGATGTCTTTTGAAACTAGAATGGTAGTTTAATGTTTGGTACCAAAAAAAATTAATCAAAATCAGTCAGAATTTGTTTTATTTAGCATTTATTAATTACTGTAATAATTAATGAATGCTAAATATAACAAGTTTTGATTGTTTTTTTTTTTTGTCTTCCTAGCATTACCGGTGTTTCAATTAGCAAGGAATGAATCAGAATTTAGACAGGTCAGATGGTCAGACTATTATTAGGTAGGAGTTATTTATCAGTGAATAAGTTTGATATCATGATCCTGACTCGTGTAACACCTGGGTTCTCTGGTGCTGACCTTGCAAACTTGGTTGATGTTGCTGCTGTCAAGCCTGCCATGGATGAGTAGTGAAGTTCGACTTGCTACTCACTACTACAATGGTACTATGAGCTCCGAAACTACGATACTTATTGACAAAAAATTTGCTCTGGTAGGATCTTAGCCGGAAAAGTGATTCATGCAGCAAAATTACCATTACCGGATTGAAACATGCAGATTGTAGCTTATTCAATTTTTCAGGGCTGATGCTGTTCCTTCAACTTCAGCCACTGGAACTAATTTACTTCAAGTTGACTCCGTATTGCAGTGA
>NC_029779.3:16576017-16587793 GCF_000817695.3 Arachis duranensis
ATACCATTGTTTTTGTTTCTAATAATTTGTTCAGTTTATGTCGCATTTAAATTATTCATGAAATTCATTTTTGTTTTACTGTCATAGACAAGTAATACATGGTTATAGTGTGATAAATTTTATAGTATAGTGTTAAATACACATTACAAAAGTTCAATTTGTATATGTGTATTAAATCAAATTTATCAAACCAAGGAAGAGTGGAAAGAATATTAAGCTGAGGTTCAGACAAATGATGGGCCTATATATAACAATGTTAGATATTTCCAGTGTAATGTGTGGCTGAAGCATCTCTATGTGGCATCTTCTGAAAGCTTGAATTAGATAAATGTAATACGGTTCATTTTTTATTGGCTGAGGTTCATTTTTTACCTCCATTCCATTGTGGCGAAACTTCCTTGCTTTTCAGGTGACACCTTATTACATTTATTGGCTATGCTACACAACATACAAAATAACATTTCTCTTTTAATGAAATTCTTAAGTACTATTGGTTGGAATCATTTTGAGGAGTGGTAGCTGGCACTTTTCATTGCATTCCCACCTCTCTTGTATTCTCTATTCTATCCAATCCAAACTCCAATCCTGGTTGGCTACATAGCATTCATAATCATACACAAACACACACACACACACACACATTACGAATGGCTGGTGAGGTAAAATCCACCAGAAAGTGCAGCATTTCACTTGAAGAACTCAGCAAACACAACAAGATAGAGGATCTTTGGATCTCAATCCATGGAAAGATCTACAATGTAACCAACTGGGCCAAACACCACCCTGGAGGTGACCTTCCATTGCTTAACCTCGCCGGCCAAGACGCCACAGACGCGTTCCTTGCCTACCATCCCCTTGCAGCCTCCCAACACCTTCACAACTTCTTCACAGGGTACTATCTCCAAGACTACGCCGTCTCCCAGGTCTCTGGAGACTATAGGAAGCTCTTGTCCCACTTCACAGCAATGGGGATGTTTGATACCAAGGGACACACTGTCTTCTTCACAATGCTGCTCATGGCAGTGCTATTCTGTTCCAGTGTCTATGGCGTGTTCTGTTCTAGCAGCCCTTTGGTGCATGTCTGTTGTGGTGGCCTAATGGGATTCTTTTGGATTCAGAGTGGTTGGATTGGACATGATTCCGGCCACTACCAGGTCATGACGACGCAGCGTTTCAACCGTTTCGCGCAAATTCTCTCCGGGAATTGCCTTGCTGGGATTAGTATTGGGTGGTGGAAGTGGAACCACAATGCTCACCACATTGCTTGCAATAGCCTTGATCATGATCCGGATCTTCAGCACATTCCTTTCTTTGTGGTATCTTCCAAGTTCTTCAATTCCATTACTTCTTGCTTCTATGATAGGAAATTGAACTTTGATTGTGTTGCTAGGTTCTTGGTGAGCTATCAGCACTTCACATTTTACCCTGTAATGTGCTTTGCTAGGCTCAATTTGTTTGCACAATCTTTCTTCTTGTTGTTTTCCAATAGGAAGGTACCAAACAGGGTTCAAGAGATTTTAGGGATGCTTGTTTTCTGGATTTGGTACCCTCTTTTGGTTTCATTCTTACCAAATTGGGGAGAAAGAATAGTGTTTGTGATTGCAAGTTTTGCTGTGACTGGGATACAGCATGTTCAGTTCTGTTTGAACCATTTCTCTTCAAGTGTGTATGTTGGGCCACCAAGAAGCAGTGATTGGTTTGAGAAGCAGACAATTGGGACACTCAATGTGGATTGCTCTCCTTGGATGGACTGGTTCCATGGTGGACTGCAGTTCCAGGTGGAGCACCACCTGTTTCCGCGGCTGCCGCGGTGCCATCTGAGGAGCATTTCACCTCTTGTGAAGGAACTTTGCAAGAAGCATGGATTGCCTTACAACCATGTCTCATTTTGGAAAGCCAATGTGCTAACACTTAACACACTCAAGGATGCAGCATTGCAGGCTAGAAACCTTTCCAATCCCATTCCCAAGAACTTGGTTTGGGAAGCCGTTAACACTCATGGATGAATGGAAAAATTCTTCTACACATTGTTTTGTTAAGTTTCAGTTGTTAATTATTGGTATTTTGTATTTCCAATTAAGTTTCCTTTAATCCCTTTAGACAATGAAATGCTGAATACTACTACTCATCATTCATTGTCTAGTTTAGTTTGTTGGATCCAATTTACTATGTGATCCATTAATAATTACATTTTCCTCTAAATTGATTCTGGGTCCCTTTTTGTCTTATAGCAAATCATGTGTGGGTGAGTTAAGTATTAAGTAGTTTCCTACGTAGTTTCGGAGATTATGTGTTTTTTTGGAGGGTGCCAATTCATTTATAGATACAAATACTATTATAGCTAATGCTAGGAAAACAAAAGAAAAAACAGCTAGAGTGTTATTTAACATTCATTAATTGTCGTAACAATTATGTTAATTTTCGTACTTATATTGTTTTACACCCAACACTTGATGGATGGTGTAATTTAATTCACAATGAATACAACGGTTACATTTCAATATGAATAGAGCTAACTGAACCCAACTACTAATTCTTTACACCCAACTACTAATTCTAATAAGCAGCAATTAAGACCAATATGAATTATGCAATCCATTATTTCATAGATATATGGCCGTTTAGCACTCTCCTTGAAAACAAAGGCCCAAACTATAGATATAGACTTGGTTTACCCGGAGAAAAAAAAAATACACTCAACTCTTCATAAAGCTAAATCATCCCTGACCAAAAAAAAAAAGGCTCAATCATGATTTATGAATTCCTTAGATCCGATCCAGACATGCTTATAATCAACTATTAATAATTGGCTCATAATGGAATTTTTGGTTAGTATAGATTAAAAAAGAATTCCTTAGAACTTAGCAGTATCAGAAGACTTTCAATTTAGGGAGAGTAAAAACACGTTTAAATTTAAGATGGTTAATTCTGGGAAGACATCTTCACGTGAAGATGATAGTGTGAACGGTTAGATATGTTTGATTGAATATATTTAACTAATTCATCTAATTATTTATAATATTATCTCTATATAAAAATGTCTTCATGAAAATAGTTATCTAAATTTAAAAGCTACAATCCTATGAGAAGCTTTTAATTAATATTTTGCTAATAAAGTTACTTATGTTAAGAAAATTTAATCATTTTATACAACATGTTTTGAAATTTTTAGTCTTCTAATACAAAATTTATACATTTAACATCTTAACAAATACATTAGCCAGATCTTTTAGTTAAAAACTATTTTAATTTTGATCATCTCAAACAATCGAATTTGAATCTTTTAAATTTTAAATTTATACTTTAGAGAGTAAAATGTGATCTTCTACTCTTGATTAATTTCTCTCTCATATTTATTCTTGGTCCTACCTATAAAATAAATGATGAGAGATCACACTTTACTCTCTAAAATAAAATTCAAATGTCAGAGAATCCAAATCCCAAACAACCACCTCTTATCTAGAAGTGTTTAATATTTTGCATTGAATCCTACTAATGTTCAAAAAAAGACTTAAATTGAGTGGTAAGTTATTGTAGATTACCGTAGCTTAAGTCAGATTCTGAAACAAATAAAGCTCCATAGATCTAGGACCACAACAAAAATCCCATTTACACCTACTGCACTGTTTTAACCCCCATTAAAATATATTGAATTTATGATCTGAGTGCTTGAATGCTTGATTAAGGAATAAACTAATTAAGCCAAAGAAAAGTACTTATAAACAAAGGTCCTAGAGCTGGCAATGAAAACAACACTAGCAATATAGTAAGTTGATTGAGACAGTCCAGCCAATAATTGAAGGGCGTCATGTTCATGTTTCTTTGATCACAATACAAACGTTATTACTTTGCTTCTTCAATAATAATAATGCATCCGAAACAAAATTCTTTCAATCATTTAATTGACTGTGTAGTAGCAGCGGCAAATGATTTGCATGGACCATCACATTACAAGAGCCACAACCAACTTGGTTCGTTCTCCCCTTGCTTTTAGGGTCACAATCATCCAGACCCATTTAATTTCTCCCTCTCCCACGTAATTAACAACTAAAAATAATTGTAGGTTTATACAAAAAATAAATATTTTATATTTTCGGTGACAAAAAGAGATCACAAAGCTATCTTTTTATTTCTAATGATGGAAATTATACAATACATATAGGCTGGCTGGTTTGTTCTGAGAACAGAATTTGACAAAACAATAAAAATAAGGAAAAGTATAAGGAACCAAAAATTTATCAGCCAAAAATTAAACAAAACTATATTAATTTATATCAATAATTAATTAATTTTTAAATTTTTAAATTTTTAAATTCAAAATTAAAAAAAATTTAAATTGATTAAGTAAACCTAATTAAAACCTATAAAAACATTCCTCTTTTTTTCACATTAATCTATCCACTTCTAACAATCACAAATTCGAAAAATATATAAAAGAACATCCATTTAATATGAAAAAGGAACATTCTAATACTTAGTAGAAGAAACATCCATATATATTAACTCGTAAAAATTTTGAATTCATCCAAAAGTATTTGGCTGGGTTTTGGCTGATATGCTTTTGGTTCCCTAGCTTTACTCTAAAAATAAAATATAAGGTAGTGTTAAGTTAACATTCATGTTTGGTGAAATATAAATTTTTGAAGGACACGGAAAGACATAGATGGACACGAAAATATTAAATTTGTGTACCTCTAATTTAGTGAGATACCAAGACATAATTTGTGAGACATTAATTTTTTACTCTTTTACCATTATTCCATTTTTAAAATTTATCCTCTTATCTTCCTAAACTTTTTTTTTTCATCTTCTTTTTTTAAATTTTACAATTAAATTTATCTTTCTATTTTCTTTAAAAAAAATATTATACATTTAATTTTTTTGTTTATTTAAATTTTGAGTTTTAATTTTCTATTTTTTTAAAGAAAATTATATATTTAATATTTAAATGATTATTTAAGATGATATTAGAAGAAATAAAAATTTAATAGTGATGATATGCAGTGTTTAAGGTAATGGATGTATAATGATGGTAGTAAAATTTGGAATTGAATAAATAATAATTCAGTCTTTTTAAATATGTGCGTCTTATTTTTTATTTTTGCCAAACATAATACATAAACATATATTTTATGTTCATGTCTTTGATGTATGTGTCTTTATGTCTATATTTCATTGTATACATCAACTAAACATAATCTTAAAAGACAGAGACACAAAATTTAATATTCTTATATTCTAGACATAATATTTTTATTCATATCTCATCTGTTAAACACGTCTTTATTTATTCCAGTGTCCTGTCCGTAAACAAACTTATAGAATAGGAATTTGAAAGTGGAGACAACAAAATCTGGTATTCATCACTAATAAGATTCTAGATAGGTAATCGTGGGTGGGAAGAAAAAACGAAAAGAAAAGAAATGGAATTGGAGAAAGAGCATACTTGATAGAGGCAAGTGGGATCGGTGTAGCCATCGTAAGCACGTGCACCAAATTAAGACACCCCATCACTGTCATGCGCTTCATTTGATGCTGATAAATGATCAAATCACTTGCATACACTTATTATAGTTGTTGTGTGCTACCTTTGTTTAAAATTTCTGATTTCCAATGTTGAAATGGAATTAATATCTGTTGATTTCGACCCGCGACTGTTCAATTTCTGTGTAGCTCGTTTTTATTGCCATTGTGTTTGGTTAAATTAAATGTGATCAGGATCAAGAGTGTTAACATATGATGTGTGGAGCAGGGTAGGGACAGGGGATTTTTTTCTTTTTTTTTTTTGGCAATTGGAATTCTACAAATCATCTAACAATTCTAATGCAAGGTTCTGTGTAGATTTGGACGAACTCTGGAAATTATTTGTGAAAATTTATAGATCTTGTGAAATAATATTTAAATAATACTGAACACTGGATAAAAGTTTAAAAATTATTTCGTATACCCGAATTGTAGAAAAACTTTTGATTAGCACGACTAATATAAGGTGAAAATTTAGGTGCAGCTGTGAAATTGATAGTTGAGAGCCGTTAGATGAAAATTTAGTCAAATAAGTCAAATCATCTAACGATTCTCAATTATCAACTCCACGTGAAGTCGACTGTACCTGAGTTTTTACCCTAATATAAACTTGAGTAAAGTATCGTTTTTGTCACCAACGTTTGGGATAAATCCTATTTGTGTCCCTAACATTTAAATCATCCTATTTGTATCCAAACGTTTGTAAAAGTGATTCAATGTTATCCTGCCGTCAATTACACATCATGAACGCTTTAGTTTGAGTTTTAAAAATCTCTTTTTAAAGTTAAAATACAAATGTCTAGGATAGAATCGATGATCCATTCCGAAAAATAACTCATCAAAAGTTGAAACTAATTCCTACAACATTTACATAATTCACTTTTCTAGGACATAATTGAATCTAAACACAAATAGTGAGTATAATATTAAAATCGAACACATCCAAGTGAGACCTAATTGAGAATGAATACATCCAAGTGAGAATAATTGAAAAATATAATCTAATTTGTTAGTATAATTGATAGTAGAATAACATTGAATCACTTTTATAAACATTAAAAATACAAATAGGACGATTTAAACATTAAAGACACAAATAAGACTTACCTTAAACGTTGGGGACAAAAATAATACTTTACTCTATAAACTTCCATAGAAACATCATTCGGTCAAGGGAATTGTGCACTTGGTTATCAGAATTGCATTTTATAAGGATTTAGCTAAAAATACATATTATGTATTTTATATTTTTAATTTATAGTAAAAATTATAACCCTAAACACATATAATTATAAACTTTATATTTGTTAAATATATGATAGTATATCAATTTTTATTTTTGTCGTATCAAAATTGTAATATCTTTGTTTATTTTATTGTGAATTGAATGCATTGAACTAAAATATAATAAAATTTAAGTTTAATTATTTTGTTGTTAGTTCTTATAATTTTACTAAATTTTTAATTAGATTTTTATATATTTTTAAATTAGATTTTTATACTGTTTTTAATTTTATAATTAAATTATTTTCATGTAAAAAACATTAAAATTAACAGAATATTTTTTCTAAAATACATACGATCAAAGATCTAATTAAGTTTTTAATTATAAATATTTTTTATTTGTGAAGAAATATTCAGTTAATTTTAATATTTTTTATACTAAGAAAGACCTAAATATAAAAATAAAAGTAATGTAGGGATCTAATTAAAAAAATTATATAAATTATAATTAAATAATTTGTGTATTTTGATGAGTCATACTTCAGTTTTATAGATAGACTTAATTGTTAATAAGCTAATTTAAATTTGGTGTGACTCAACTTTTCTCATTTTTCACTTCTAAGAGTTGATCTATCTATTTGTCTATCAATTTATAATATATTAAAATAGAGTTTAACATTTTAATATGATGTTATG
The DNA here is from genome assembly GCF_000817695.3 of Arachis duranensis. NCBI lineage: Eukaryota > Viridiplantae > Streptophyta > Magnoliopsida > Fabales > Fabaceae > Arachis > Arachis duranensis. The sequence continues at coordinate 16,583,461 of NC_029779.3, forward strand.
TCAACTTAAATAAATAATTGTCACAATTTACTTATTACTATTATTTTTTAATTCTTTTATTTCCAATTGAATTACTTTTTAATCATTTTGCTTATACTTCTCATATGTTTCGTTATTATGACTTAAGATTTTTTTTTTCATTCTCATGGTATATATTTTTTTAGGTTACTCTCTAAATTTTATATTCTGTTACTCTTTATATTTATATAAGACATTATATGCTTTTAATATTAATATTATTTTTCTTTAATAGATATAAATATAATTTATCATCTACTCATTCTTTCTTATATTTACTATATAGAATTATAACTTAAAATTCATCTTTATTTTATTTTTCATTCTTATAATATTTATTTTTCATTAAATTACTCTATATTTTTTATATTCTCTCACTCTTTACTTATATAAGATACTATATGATTTCAATATCAATAATGTTATTTTTTTAATAAATATAAATTAAATAATAAAAACACATAATTCATCCTATTTTTCATACTCATTCCTTCTTATATTTTCTATATAAATTAACATTCACTTTACAATTATTCTTTATCTTCTCTTTTCTATCTATAATGTTTCTAAAAATATTTACAATTGTATTAATTTTTCTCACTAATTATAATCACTAACTCTCACTCGTTACTATGTTAACTATACACAATATATTCTCTCTCATTCACTCATTCTCAAATCATAATCATAAAATTTATTCTTTTATTTTTGTACTCATTTTTACTCATATTTACTATTTAAATTAACATATACTTCACACCTTTTTCTTGAATCTTTTTTATATAATCATATGTCTTATTCTATAAAATATTATTGCTAATATTTTACATAATTATTTTTATATTTAAAATATTTTTTATTTTGTTAAATAATTGACTCATTGTGTATTAAAAAATAAATTTTCTAGAATAGTTAAATATATATTTTTACAATTTTTTTTATCATTTCAACCTTTTATGTTTTTGAATATTATTTATTTATAATAACAATGTTGAAAATACACAATGTCGTAATTTATGAAAAATAAAATTAAAAAACTGCTGGTTATTTTCAGTTATTGAAATATTATATACTTATTTCTATTGTATCTATAAGTATTATCGTATAAATTCATACAAAATACACGGACAGGCTTAAATCTAATTAGGACCAAAACTGAAAAATATAGAAACCATTAAAAGACGCATACTGCAGGCCACGACCCATTGCCCTCAGATCAAAGAGCACATTTTTTGGGATCTCTGCTTTGGCCCCAAACCCCTAAAATTAAAATATTTGACCATGCCACTAGACAAAAGAAAAAGACACTATTGTTTCTTACTTTCTTAATACTTTTTAATTTTAGTAAAAATTTGAGTGAAGTCGACTTCACCCATAAAAATTTAGTCAAATCAGTTAAATCATTTAACGACTCTCACCTATCAACTTTACATGAAGTCGATTCCACCTGAATTTTTATCTTTAATTTTCTTCTCACATTTGTTTCTGTGGAAACAGTTTCAATCCTCTGATTACAATGTGAAATTGAGAAACTGCAATGGCACTGTAGTGTTTTTGTTGTTATAGAACAGCAATGTAACAGAGCAGAAAAAGAGAGAATCAAATCCAATTTGGGACAACGAGATTGCACGTGGCACTTAGTGTGGGACAGGTTGCTGAATTTCACAAGAAGGATGGAACAGCACCTGATCTCATCATCTAAACCCCAGTTTACAACAATTTCAGTACACTCTGTATTCTGCTCTGCTTGGAAGATCGAAAAATTCTCACAGCAAAATCTAATACAATACAGTCACTGACATCACCTCCATAAGAGTCCTCTCTTCTATATTTCCATCTTTGTTGAGGTCAAAATGTGTTAGACTCATCAGTGTTTCACTGTATTACTATTAAGAACTGTATTCTTTTAAATTCTTCTTTAATATCAAATAATAACACTAATGGATTTCCATTACAAAATAGAGACATGGAAATAACTGCTCACTTAACAAGCAAAGCAAGATTCATTGCTTGTGGCTTTCATTTTTTTCTCAATTCATCCATTTTCTTTCTTTCTTTTTTTAGTACTATTCCAACTCATTCAAGACTATAAATAAGTAATTGAGGATTTTCATCATTTCTACAAACTAAAGTGATAAATATAAGGAACAATCACTCCTAAATCAGTAAATTTTAGACAAGACAGGTTGAGTCACAGGTCTCACTAAATAATTCAAGGGTTTAGATTTTTTTTTTTTAAGAAAAATAAGAGAGGCATTTAGATTTCAAAACCCAGATATAATTTCAAGTTGTATTACTCTGAGGCAAATTACAGCAACAAACTACAATGGCATTAAGGGGGAAAATTTTCTAAATTTAGGACTTGCTTTGCCCTAAATCTCATATAACAAGCTCAAATTTCAACTTTTTCTTGGTTTCATTACAGATTAAGCTTTTTCAATTCTCAAAGCATGATATATTCCCTCATCATAATCAACCCATTAACCCCTCTCTATTAAAAAAAAAAAAAGCAATTATGACAACAAAAAGAATAATTTTAAAATTATAAAAGAAAAATAGGGACATTGATGATTGGATTGATTACTCATAACAACGAATCACCAATAATAATGAAACCAATCAAATTAAACACTTGGTTTTTTTTAGTTTATAAAAATTTGAAGGAAAACTAAAAAGAGAACTTCCAGATCTTGATTCTGAGATCAACCTTACACTGGGAGTCGATGACGGAAGCAACAGCCGGCGACTTGCCGGCGGGGACGGTGCCCCTGATCCCATCGCAGGTGACTCTGATGCCAACCTTCTTGCTCTTGAGCCACTCCATTCTCATCTTCACCTTGGTGTCCATCTGAATCACCACCGGGAACCCCTTCTTCTTCTTCAGTGCCGATCTCATGGTGCTCAGCGACTCCGTGTCCAGATCCTGTGACCCCGACACCACCGCCCTCAAGCTCGTCTGGTTGTTCTTGTCGGACTCAAACGCTGTTAGCGACCCGTTCCCAATGAAAACGGAATCTGACAGCGCCGTCACGGTGAACGGATCGTAGAAGAACACAAGGTGGTTGTTAGGGTTCTTTGCGATGAGAGTGAGGTTGAAGAGTGTGGTCAGGTGTGACGGCGAGTCAGTGGAGGTTGTTAGGTTCATCCTCGCAATGCGGAGGTTGGTGATGGAGAATTGCGGCTGGTGTGGCCGGTAAAGAACGTAGAGTGCGGCGCCTACGATTGCGGCGAGGAGTGCGGCGGCGAGGATGATGAGGATTGTCCAGAAGCAGCAGCAGCAGCAGATGCTGCGACCGGAGCGGTGCCGGCGGTGGTAGTGCGACTGTGGGCGATAGACTTGGCGGTTGGGGTTGTAGAGCTGGGATTTGACTGGGCCTTGGTTGCCGTTAACCGCTGGGGCTGCGGCGGTTCCGTTAATTGCGCCGTTTCCGTTGGGTTTGGAAGCCGGTTCCGTCATTCTTTGACCGAGGGAAAATGTGAGTGAGAGAGATGAAGGAGTTGTGAGTTGTAATGGGGTTTGAAAGAAAAGAAGCAAGCTTTGTAGAGAGAAAAAGGAGGAATGGAATGGAATGGAAGCCAAGGAGAAGAAGAGTGAAGAGGTGGAGATAGGTACCCAGAACCAAAAGAGGATGCTTCCACCTCACCAATTATGGAATCTTTTTCCCTTTTTTTATTCTCTCTTGTTTATACTTAATTGTCTAATATTTCATGTTAGCCTTCGTTTTAGTGTGGAGGAGAGGGTAATTAATTGATGGGAGAAACTCATACTTGAGAGCACTTAAATGATTTGATTGATTTAATTAAATTTTTATTTAACAGCTTTCAGGTATTAACTTCACGTAAAGTCAATTTCACTTGAGTTTTTACTTTAATCGATAATAAAAATTCTGGTGCAGTCGATTTTATGTGAAATTTATTTAGATAATTTGACTAATTTAACTAAATTTTTATTTAACGACTCTCAACTTAACATAAAATCGATTTCATTTGAGTTTTTATCTTAATTGATAGTAGTAATAATGAATTAATTAATAATAATAAAACTTGGATCGGAAGTCAAGATTTGTGTTGTGTTAAAATTGAGAGCCGCACACACACACGTCGGTTGCTGGCTTGCTGCCTTTTTAACATAACATGTGATTGAGTGAATTCTCAGGAACCTTGGGTCCACCTCCATTAAGGATTCACTCCCTAATAATTCATGTTTATTAGCTCTCAATTAATGAGTTAATAACATAACATATGGTCCAACTTGAAAGTGAAAAACTTGGGATATGCAAAATAATTACAAGCCCTAATCCAATCTCTTGTGGCC
>NC_029779.3:16590230-16590901 GCF_000817695.3 Arachis duranensis
AAACATGCCTATTATATTACATATTTTTTTATATTAGTAAGACCTAAATTAATCAAGTTTACGTAATTAAAAATATAAAACATATAAATGCAAAAAAATAAAAATATTTTAAAAATATTATGACATTTACACTAATTTTTCACACACACATATATATATAAATTTGGTTGAGTTAGAGAATAAAAAATTTAACTAAAACAATAAAAAATACTTAGAAATAATAAAAATAAAAAATGATCTTATTATAAATATATAATTTTAAATATTATATATATGAAACTTTAAATGTTAATTTTAATAAATAAAAAATATTTATTTTTTTGTATTTATATATTTTATATTTTTAATTACATAAGTTTGATTAGTTTAGGTCTTATTAATATAAGTAAATATATAATGTGATTGGGATGTATTTAAAATTATATTATTTTTATTCCATTTTTCTAAAAAAATTGAAAAAAAAGGTTAATATTTTTATGTATTATATATAATATTTTAAATAAATTATATTTTAAAAATATTTTGATGAAAAAATATTTTATATAGATTGGTACATGAGATTGGGATGCACAAATTTTGAGACATTAAATGTTGTTGGCAAGATGGAGAAACTGTACTCTTTTTTTCTTGGTCAAGTTTTTTCTTGACAAGGTTTTTAATGAGACAATTCC
>NC_029779.3:16590992-16619887 GCF_000817695.3 Arachis duranensis
AATTTTAAATATTTTTTATAATAATTTTTAATATTTTTTATTTAATTTTAAATATTTTTTATTATATTTTAAATTTTTTTTAAATAAAAAATATTCAAAAAATCAAAATATAACAATCATTAATATCTAAAAATTCTAAAAAAATATCATTCCAAATAATAAACAAAGCAACATCCCAAAATTCTAAAAATTTTAAACCTCTTTCTTTTAATCTCTTTCTTTTTAAATACTCAAATAAAAAATCTAAGAAAAAAGATTCGCGATAGATTGTAGACCTTAAAATTTTATAGTAACAATGAAGTAATGACAACGTATTTTTTTGCGACGTGCTCAAGATTCTGTCGCCAATAATTATGTGTAAAGAAAAATGAGCACAATAGAGAAGTTGACCACGTCGAAGAGAGGCACACGGAAAAGGAACTTCAGCACGGTGGAGCGAAATAAAGGACCGGCAAAGAGAAGCGAACGTACAGCAGAGAGAAAACAAAGGCACCAGGGTGGAGCTTAATTGAGATAAATGGAGCCATGACCCCAAATTTTTTATAAAAAAAAAATAGTATTTTTTCAAAAAATAAAAAATAGTTTTGTTGGTTCAAATGCTTTACTATAACTTAAAGTATTCAAGTTCAAATCTTTATCTCTTACTTTTATTGCACAATAATTTTTAGTTTTAAACATTCAAAACATGTTGGATTTGGAACACTTCCTCTACATTTGAGTTTAAATATAAAAAATTAGGTATTTTTTATTTAATTTAATATTATTTTATATTTTATTATTTATTTAATTAAATTTTTTATATGATAAAAAATATTAGAATATTCAATAGGTATTGATATTATTGTATTTGTATAAATTGATAAAAGAAATTCAATAAATATTATAAATTTTAATATTTGTCTTTCTAACTTTTTTTTTACATATTTTACAGGATATATATTCAAATTTTTATATAAAATAATCATGAAAAATAAAAAAATTGATGAATTTTTAAGAGAAAGGCTAATATTTAAGAAGGAGAACATATAACTTTTACAATATCAATACCTATAAATAGCTCTTCTACTTTAATGAATCATAAAGAAAGTGAGATATAACTTTCAAAAATTCAAAAACTTGCATTTGATGATTTTGACCTTAATTCTTTGGAATGAAATCTTGAAAAATAGCTTCAAATTTGACAATATCATCCAAATCAAAAAGATGAGGTAAGACAAACTTATCTTAAATGAGGTCCATGTAAAAAATATCTTAACAATTATTCTCTATTTGGTCCCTCTAAAATTTTGTTTCAAGTTTTACCACCGAAAAGTACAATAGAAAAAAATACACACGGCAAAAATAAGTACATGCATAATGCAAAGAGAAGCAACGCGAAACGAGACTTTATTTTGGGGAGATGTAAAAAAGAGAGTGAAGTAATTAAAATTTCATATAGTTTTTATGTTTTTATTGTAGTAATAAAATTAACTTTTTAGAATGAATTATATGTTATTTTTGATAATTTTTAAAATTTTTTACATCCTAACTAATAATTAATTATATGGAAAGAGAAGCACTGCAAAAAGAGACTTTATTTTGGGGGTGTAAAAAAAGAAAGTGAAATAATTAAAATTTTATATAGTTTTTATTTTTTTATTGTGGTAATAAAATTAATTTTTTAGAATGAATTATATGTTATTTTTGGTAATTTTTAAAATTTTTTACATCCCAATTAATAATTAATTGTAGTTGATTAGTATCATAATTAGTTATCTAATAAGATTGTTTGAAATTATGAACAGACAAAGCAATTATTATTATTATTATTATTATTATTATTATTATTATTATTATTATTATAACATCGTGTTTGGTTGTATCGAGAAATGTTGTGTTATTTTTACGTACACTCACTTTTAACTTTTTTATTTCATATTTAAAATGATTAATAAAAAGATAACATAAATATAATTTCTGTTATGTATTTATGTAATATACAGTATAAAATTTATGCTTAGCCCACTTAAAAAAAAAAAAATCCACTTTTCATTGGTCAAAATCAACTGGTGGTTTATATTTTATAGGAATTCCCAAAAAGAATGCAGTAGCGCCAACTTGCTATCAGTAGCGTAAGGTTCCATATATTATGCTGTTTTTTTTTTTCACAATAACTATTTGTTTTTCAGAGATTTTTTTCTTTTTTGTCTTTAATCTTTGAAAGAAAAAGAAAACTTATTATTTATCTAATTTAGAAAAATAAATTTAAGGAGCACACCTACTAATATCAATGTTCCAATATGTCCAATTCCAAACATTAAAATCTTGTCAGACTTTTTATAGAACTCGTGAATTGAATTAGAAACTCATAATCACTTCAAAAATACTATAATGGTTTTTATCTCAGGCTAGTGACAAACTCTTAAATGGAGCTTAAATTTGTGACAGATTAATTTTTGACTTGTTAGATTAAGAGATACGGTGAACAAAAAAATTATATTATAGTTACATCTATCTATTATTATTTAACCAATAATATTGCATGTTGTGGTTTTATATATAAGTTCATCTCGAAACTGTAAAATCTGAGTCAGTGCTGATTATATTAGAGATTGACAATTGACCCTGTAACCCTAAGTTTAGTTTAGTAATCGCATTCATTCATTGTTGCATATGCGTAACTCCAAAGCCAATTATTACCTTTGCTTCCCAACCCACTTGGCGGTCCACTTCTCACTTGGATATTTACCTTTTTAATTCATTTATCGTCTCCTCCTCGAGTACTTTCTTTGTTGCTAAATTAAATTGATCATTATATAGTGTATATATTATTTAAAGAGCATGATGACAAGTATTTTGTTACTATTTTGTATAGATAGAGTGAGGGATATCCAAACTCTACGCTTTTATGGTACACTGCCGACACTTGGATTTACATTATTTCAAATTTTAAGTGGGGCCCTTTTTTTCTTTTTGTACAAAATGGCGTGCATACTTTTTACTATGACCAACTATACCAACCCCCACAATAAACATATGTGTGTGCTCTTGGTTTAGTTACATATATACTGTGCTTGAGTTGTTTAGTTTACATCAAAGTCGGTGCATACAGGTTGGAGGCTTGGTTCTAGTAGAGCATATTATAACAAAGTCTCCTAAATAATCACATTTGGGTTCAAATTCTATTAGTCAAAAAAAAAAAAAACTATTAGTGTGGGTGACTGTGTTGTATGGGTATATTGTATTGTAATGACCAAAAAAAAAAATCCGTGTATATACCAAAATCAACTATTGATAACTTTTAATTTTTTATGTGTACATATCTTCTTATACTACATTACATATAATTTCTCTTTTTTTTTTTAGTTACACATGGTATTTTTTAATTTGTCAAATAAAAAACTAATTGATTGAGAATTTGAGTCTTATTTAAAAGTTTGTCACTGATTAATAGATTGCTATATGCAAAAGATAGAATTTGAACCTCTAACATTTCTTTAAATAGAAAGTGAGTTGATATCAACAAATTGAGTGCAGCTACATATATAGTATTACAGTGTGTGCCTGATTTGCACATGACGAACATATACCTAATTAATTTTAATTAAAAGTTAGAAATAAAATAATTTATATTTTAAAATTAATTTTAACAAATTAAATAGTATACCGATAACGCTGACTAAATTCTTTTACAATATATAATTATGAAAACGGCAGAAAATTTTTTTGTTGTACTTACTTTCTTTTACTTAATTTTGGATAGGGTAGAGTGCAATGAACTCTGCCATTTTTTTTTTTTGGTCAGGAAGTCTACCAATTTAAACACATCTATAAACCAATTTTGTGAAACGTGATAATTTGTTGTAAATGCAGGGAGTATAAATTTATCGTTGCAAAAATTGGCATGTTTAAGTAAGGGTGGCAATATATACTTTATTCGTGGGTACCCAATCTAACTCCACCCGGCCGGATAGGGTTGCCAACTCGATTTGCAGCGGATAGGGTAGGGTGCGGGTAGGATTTTTGTGCGGGTTGAGTCTCAACCCTACCCGATTAACCCGCACTCTATATATGTATATGTTATATTTATATAAAAATATGTTTTAAGTAAATGTTGAACCAAAGATCTCTCATTAAATGCAAAAAGATTCTTAGCCACTAAAAAAGAATCATTAATTGATAATTGATTTTTTTTTTTACATAAAAATCAGTTCTATTTTGAATTATCATCAAATTATATAATAATAATGTATCTTTTCTGTAATCGCGGGTTAAAAGCGGGTAGGGTTAGGGTTGAAATATTCTCAACCTGTGAATAGGATTGGGTTGGATCCAAACCCTACCCATTGCCACCCTTATGTTTAAGAGCCTGAAAATTTTGGAAATAAGATTTTAGGGATGCAGTAAAGATTCAACAAAAACTTTTATGTGGTGACAAATTGGCAAACTTCCATTTTTATTTTGTTTATCCAAGGAGTCATCTTTTACTTTTAATTTGCTGATATCAGTCACTCTTGTAATCAGAAGCAACCTTTTCTTTGGAGACTTCAAAATAGAGACAGTATATTTTGAAAAAATTGATCACCTTAGCAAGATGGAGAAGGAAAGAGACCCCCAAGGGTGTATTTGCGAATTGTGAGGAAAAGGAAAGGAAATGTTATGGAAGGGGAAAAAAAGAAAATAGAAGAGATGATTTAAGATTTTTAAATTTTTTCTTATCCATGAGTTTAAAATAGATAAAGAGGAATTTTGAAAGCCGATGTTCTCAAACTTGTGAACCCACCTAAAGAAACCAAAGATCACCGAATGTAATACAAATAAATTATTGTGTATAATGTATATGCTGGTACAGCCACATGATTGTGAATAATATTAGGAGCCATCAAATAAGAACACACAAAAGGCTATTCAAAAGGACAAAGCAACGGCATGTGAAGCAAGCATATCTTTCCAAAGCACCTCACACAACGCATCAGAAACATTTACAGCCATCTTTCCTAATGAATTGTACCCAAATACGCATTAAATATACTCTAAGAACATACAAGTAAATCTTCGTTCTTCTCTCTATGTTAGTTACTCTCTCACTTCCAACAAGAAAACGAATGAGTAAAAATGAGACCAATAATAATAAGGAGTAATTGTCCTTTTCGATCCCTAACCATTTGTTCGAAAGACAAAGCACCTCTCCACAATTCGAAAATCTCTAACCGGTCCCGAACCATCCAAGTAATTGGTCTACGCACCCCTGTTATTGGATTAAGCAGTCCCTAACATATCTGTAGGTCACCGTTCACACGGCCACTTAGACGAATTACTTCGGGATAATGGTTAAGGATCGGAAAAGACATTTACTCTAATAATAAGACTAGAATACAAAGTCTCCAATGCCTCACAATCAACTGTTCCAAGACTGACAAGGGCAATGATCTCAACGACAAAAAGAAAAACAACGCGTGTCAGACACACACTTGTTTGTCACCTAAGGACCTCTATCATGTCGTAGAATGCACGAGCTCTCCCATCCATCATCCATATGGCCGACAATTAATGCAGGTAAGTGTCAACTATGATTCCTTTTCTCACAGAAAACAAAGGAATTTGACACTACTAGACAGTTAAAATTGTTAGTTTTTCAAAGTTATGGAAGAGAGTTTCATCTAGTTTGTTTTGACTTGCTCAGTGTGCTGTAAAGTCTCAGCCATATATAGCTCAGTTGAAAAATCATCATTCACTCCTCTTTGATGTCGATCTTTAAGATCAACTAACCTGTCATCAAGCCAACAGATTATTATAGAACAAGAGTTTTTCTCTATGTGAAATCAGAAGAGTTACAAGGCATTTTGATCAAAAACCTTTGAAACTTAGATTCCCTGTAGATGAGCATTATGCTGAGCACAATTGGGATCAACGATAAGCATAAGTGTTCCAAAGAATGCCCGCTGATAATGTAGTTATTTGCATGGTAAAGTTTCTTGTCAGTAGCGCCTTCAAATTTTGCTAGCAGATAAATACCTGTGCCAAAACATTTCAAGCTTCAAAGCTTACCACAAAAATGAATGGTATATATGGGTATTAGTAATAGCCTATTACTCAAGGTCATGACCAAGATTTAAGTTCCTGAACTTGTATGTTAACAGCTGTCTTGTTTTCCTTAAAATTTACATCATTCATGGACAGTGTAACAGAAAGGAATATATTGCTTATAGGGGGCAGCGGGTCACAACACAACTGAAGAATGTTTCATGGGACAAATAAGGGGAAAAGAAATTATAATACAAAATGCAACAAGGGGTTAAAAAAACAATCAAGCTAGCTCTCATTCAGACATTAAGACACAAGTATGCCCTCAAAATCAGAGAAAAAAATATATAATGAGTGATCCTTCCTGAGGGTTAGTATAAACTCAAAACACAGAAACTTGTCCTAAAAGCTACAGAACCAGGCATAGCGGTAGTATAGCAAAGGCAAACCCTGAAATCAAACTCATTTTAGGGGACTATAGTCTTATATGCACTAGAATTCATCACAACTATGATAACCCCAATATTATTGACTTCCTCTTGATTAGTGCATCTTTGATGAGAGTTATATTTTTCTTTTCATAATCAAACAGAATATCTTAATACTTGACCCTTTATCTTATCCCTATCCCTATCAAACTGGCTACATCATTACATGAAATCCACCCTGTTATAAGAAAATACCACTAGTTTCCATTCAAATGAAGAAGTCCATAAGCGCCCACTATATAGGGCATTAGCAGTGTGACCAACAAGTGGAGTGACATCTTCCTTTCCCATATATTCAATTATACAGTTTATGTAAGGTACCCACCAAAGTTCATTTGGTAGAAAATATAAAGCTGCGAATGGTACAAGAGTTTACTTCTTTTCTTAGAGTTTCCTATTCCTGTTACTACTGCCATTTCATCAAGGCAATGATGGCAGTCGACAGAGTTAGCAAACACTAAACAAAGCAAATTAAAACCACAGCATTACAAACGTCTATGAGATTACCTGTAGCCAGAAACCAATATCTTGAGTGAGTGTACTTGGAGCTATACATAAATGCTATTACTGGAATAGCTAGAGGAAGAGTCAACTGGAATATCATGCAGAACCGAATGTCATTATAATTTCTGCAACCAACTAGAAGACAGAATTCAGACGAAAACTGGGATACTGTTTCAGCACCTTGACTTGAAGAATGAATTCAAAGACAGAAACAGCAATTTTAAAGTATGTAAGGAAAAGAAGAACTAACCGTTCATAAACTACACAAAGAACGGCAGCAAAAATGAGTGCAAACAGGCAGAACAACCCGATCCTCTGGCCGAATCTCTCAACAACCAATGCGGAAAAAAGCGAAGAAAATGCCACCATCATCTGGCATTGATAAAACCAGTGAACGTTTGAGTGAAAATAGATGCGAGAATAGCAGTTCCCAGACATCATTGCAACTTTGTAAAGTAAAAAAAAAAAATGCATTTAGACAGAGTTACTGGAAAACTAGTACAAGAACAAGTATGAAATTTGTTAATTTCCATAGCTAAATTACGAGTATTCCTTTAGAGAGAATTCGGTGAGTGGTATATGGAACTGAAAATTCGTTACACCATCAAAAGTATCTACTGTTAACGTGTTAGTTTAATCAGAAAGCCTCTCATCAAAACGAATACATCATGCAGTTGGAAAATGTCTTCTATTTACTACTTAAACTCAAACACCACAGAGTATATAAAAAAAAGGGATAAGAATCAGAGAATAAACGTCGAATACTTGGTCTGCAATACCAACCGGTAAAGTGTCCCACAACACACGGTGGTTGTCAGGCTTCAAATGGTAATAAGCAGAACCAAAAGCCACGCCTACTATTCCAGCATAGAATACTACCCAAGCATAGACTTCTCCTTGAGAACTGAAAAAAAAAAGGACTGCTATCATCTGAAGACAGCGATTGTAGCAATTTTAGTTAAAATGGCGAGAAGAATAGTGGAAAACCTTATGTAGAAGACAGCTCCATCGAGGGCTAGAACAAAGCCCAGAACACCAACAATTAAGAAAGGGAAATTTGTGATGACATTGATGGTGTTGGGAACTCCTGCAAAAGAGCGAGAAGATGAAACGATGAGAAGAAGGAAAACAAAAACAAGAGAAGTGATTAATATGGTTGAAGATTGAAGCGAGCGTGGTTACCGAGAAGATTGCGCATGTCAACGAAATGGTGGTGGTTGTGGGAGCGAGGGATAGTGGGAGTGAAGAAGAGGATGCAAAGAGAGAAGAGAAATGCAGGTAGCCATATACGACTTGCGTTGAATCTTGGTACCCAAGCCATGGGTGAAAATGAAATTTGGTGTGAGGTTTTGGGTTTTGGGGGTTTGATTTGACTATGGAGTATGGGGGTTCCTTCGAATGAGAGGAAAAGGAAAAGAAAGAAAAATAGTTAGGTCAGGTGGTGGTTCGAATGTTGGAATGAGAAGGACCCCAGGGTCCAAAGGTAGACCAGAGACCCCACGTGGGACCCCTTTTAACGTTATGTAGTAAGGTAACGGTGCCTACTGCATGCTCATTTTCAGTTTCATCCATCATCCTTCCTATGCGTAACAACAATGTTAAATAATTAATTATGACCTGAATTTTGGATTTTGATTTTCATGAATTTTTTTTTACCCATTTACTAGTTGTAGGGCTGAAAGTGAGTCAAGCTGGCTCAAATTCGATTCATTAATAGTTTGATAAGCTAAACTCGTGAGTTGATCGGTTGAGTTTGAACTTAAATTTGAGCTCATAAATTAAATAAGTCAAGTTTTAGTTTGGATAAACTCAGCTCATTAGCTCGTAAGCTAACTCTATTATATATATAATAATATTAAAAATATAGATTAAATACATATAAGATATGCGTATTAATAATTTAATATATACATATAATAGTAATATATAATTTTACATATATATAAATATTTTTAATAATTCGTGAGTTTTCGTTGAGCCGATCTTGAGCTTACAAAATAGGCTCGATTGTTAATGAATCAAGTCGTGAGACAAACTTAATTTTCGTGAGTCGAGCCTTAATTTAATCTAATTCGACTCAACTCATCTCACTTCCAATCCTACTTGTCATACTAATATATAAAAAATTAATTGTTAACATATCAAATATATATATAAAAAAATAAAGGATGAAGCTTTTTTTAATTTAGTTCGACCAAATCAAATTTATATTTTTATTTATGTTTTATTTTTTTTTCTTTTTCCTTCTCTTCACTTTTATCATAATCATCCTCATCATCTCTTTCTTTTTCATAACCTTGATTCTTTTTCTTCTTAATTTAATATCAAATGATTAATTTAAGGATAACAAAAGTGATATAAAAATTTTAGATTAATAATATAAGAAATTTGTTAAAAATAACACCAAATTTTTTTATAAATGACACAAAAAATTTTTAAAGAATCAGAAATTTAAAATTTTAACTCACTCAACTAATAAAATACACTCAAATATATTTTAGAACAAAAAATACAACAATTTATTACAAATGACACAGAAATAATTAGACATGCTATATATGAGTTTAATACCATAGTTCAATAATAAAAAAATTTGGTTAAAAATTTTTATGTTAAGAAGTTGTGTTACGGTTAAAAAATTTCAATGTCAAAATTAAAAAACTTTATGTGTCGTAATTAAAAATTTTTGGTATTATTTTTCTAATAAATTCTACACAATTTAAAACTCTCAATCCTTTGTCTCTTCTTGTTCATTGTTTTTTTTTCTTCTTATTTCACTCTCTTTAACAAAAACTTGTGTCACGGTTAAAAAAATTCATTACTATTTCTAATAAATTATGCCCAATTTTTTCTTCATCATCATCATCATCTTATTTCATATTCTTATAATTTTTTTATTTCACTCTCTTAACAAGAATTTGTGTTACGGTTAAAAAATTTCGGTGTCAAAATTAAGAAACTTCTTATGTCACAATTAAAATATTTTGGTGCTATTTTTTTGGATAAAATTCTACACAATTCAAAACTTTTCAACCTCTTCTTGTTCTTCTTCTTTTACCTACTCATAATTCTTCTTGTTTCACCTTCTTAATAAGAATAAAAAACAAGAAGAAGACGAAGAAACAACCAGAAAAAGGAGAAGGCATTGCAAGAAATTCTTTAAGTACCGTCGAATTTAGCGTCAGACTCAAATTCAATGATAAACTCCTTGTCAATAACTAATTACCATCGGATTCTAAAATTCGACGGTAATTTTTGGTAAAATTAGCGACTAGTTCCATTAAATAATTGACAAAAATATGGAGGTGATTACCGTCAGACAAATTCCAACGATAAGTTTGGCGCCATGTGCTATGGTTTTGCGCCACATTACCTTCAGATTAATCAATAGTAAACTTGATGATAACAATAATTTTTTGTATTTATTAGAACCTATAATCAACAATTAATAGTCAAATCTCAATTAATAAAAATCAAGGAGTATTTTTAATGAAAATAGTCAACTATATATAAGGTAAATATTAGGTGTACAGAATAAAAATTCAAAGAAATAAAATATTTTCAAACAAAGCATAACAAACCCTAATCACTACGAGTCTTGATAGGTATCATCATTGACATCTCCTTGGTCCTGCAAAGGTGGCAGTCTACCTAAAACAAGAGTGAAAATAGTTATGTGGCTAGCGTACAATATAATTATATAATAATCTAATTAAAGTTTAAAGATATAACAAGCTAGTTAAACTATACTTAGGTTACTGTTATTCGGATTCATCATCTTCTTTCTCTAGTTCATCCTCCTCTTTTGAGGTAACTTCTTAATTATCGAACTCGTCTTCTTCTTTTTTATCTCCATCTACCTCCTTTTTTTTCTTAATCATCATCGTCCTCTATTAATAGCATGTCATCGTCTACTCTAAGGTTAATGATGTCATTATCCATAATAGTCGACCTAAGAATAACCTAATCCACTTACAAATATTTTGTCTTTGACCCATCGTTCGAGCGAATACAACTTTTGGTTTAGACTATTGATCATTGTCAAGTTTCTTTAAGTTCAGATCTGACCGCCTACAAGTGTCCATCAAGTCTAACCTAACCTTATTGCTATCCTTGGTTCACTCGTCGTCTACTACCGTGTGTATGATATTATCAAACATATTTTTTTAATATGGGTCACATCAAGATAATGATAAACCAATTTCTCTTTTCAATAAGGCAACTTCCAAAATATGCTTTATTTTGTCAAATTATGCTTCCTGTCATATCCCAAATGCCCTACTCCGTTCTCGACGATCTTAAGGATACTACTGACTCGATGTAACACTTCTAAACCACTCAATCTAACGGGTTTCTCTTCTAGTTCAGTTTCAATCTTCCTAAATGAATTTTTGTTGCACAAAAAAGGATGGTCAAACTCGAAGAATCTTTAACGACCATCGAACCACAAATTCTTACCCTTATTCTTCAATCAAAATGACTTTGTATCCTCTATACAAATGGGACACAATATTCTACCTTGAGTAGACCAACCAAACATCTCATACATAGAAAAGTCGTTAATGGTCTACATCAATGCAGCATACATTTGAAAGTTTGTTTTAGTTAAAATATCATATATCTCTACACCATCAATTCACAACTCATTCAACTTATCCACCGAGGATTGCAAGAACATATCAATTTTGGCCTTTGAATTGCTCGGACCAAGTATGATGCAAGTTAAGAATATGTATGACTCTTTCATGCTCATTTTGAGATGTAGGTTATAAAGAGTCCCCACAATAGGCTAACAAAAATACGTGTTACTGAAATTAAAGTTTTGTGCAAATCCATCAGAGCACAAAGCTAATCTAACATTTATAGATTCTCTCACAAATATAGAATGGACCTGATCAAAGTACTTTCAAGACTCTTCTTATGACAGGTGCATCATAAAACTATTGTCTCTCTTGTTGTTACTATGTCATGTCATGTGAGAGGCCGAACTCATTAAAGCATATAATTTTTTTAACTTAGAGATTAGGGATAAGTAGTGCATCCTTTTGTTTGAAATTCTATTTAACCTTCATTTACCAATCTATTTTCTATCTACTTAATACCTCGGTGCATTACAAAATTTACAAGTAGTAAGGTCTATATCCCTTTGTAATACAGCAAACAATCCCTTTGAAGCTAGTTTCTTTGCTTCATAATGGCTTTGAGAGATGTCAGTAGTCCTAGCTGGTACTAATTTTTTATCAAGGGCGGATCACTTAGCAAAAGACTCTCATGTGTGATTTGACTCAAACTTACTATTCATCATTGTAATCTAGATAAATAATTTCGAGTGAATATACCCCTCAAACAACGGTTGTGTGGCATATTTTAACAAATCATAAAATCTTTTGTCTTTGGGTTAGACTCTTATTCAACATCTTTTATATTATTAACACTGATTGCATCAAATACTATCTCGTTGCATCTCTCTTAGTTACCTTCCAATTCACCTCTTCCAAATTCATCTCTCTAATGACTCGACCCCTCCTTGATCGACCAGACCTATTGAAATTTGGTGCAGATCAATTGATTCTCTGTTCATCAACTTCTCTATGTTCAGTCCATACCCAATATCCACTCTTAATCCCATTACGGTAAAGGTGAAGGTTATATCCGAAGGTCCAAAAAACTTAGTCAGTCGACACTTATAACACGGGCACCTAGTTATCCCTTGAAACCTAGAAGATTCTCTATTGAAGACATACGCAACAAACTAATCAACCCCCTCAAAGAACCTAGGTTTTAAACTCCCTATTTGACCGTTATTCCTATCATATATCCACAAACGATAATTTAAAATCATTTTGAAACAAATAACCTAAAATTCAACCAAGAACACAACTTTTTAAATTTTTTAGAATTTTGATAGTGTTTATTTTATAATTAGAATTCTCTACCAAATATATGTTTTATTTTTTCATAAACCAAACATATTTTTAAATAATTTTAATGAAAATTTGGTAGAATTTTTCACTAAAAATTTTATCAATTTTTAAGAGAAAACAATTGTAGGCATAAACTAAAACAAACACGCATTCAATAAAATATCAAATCTTGGTTCTTCTAGTGTGTAATCCCTTATTACTTTGCAATTTTTCAACAAGAAAGCGCCACTAGATAATCTTTTCATACTTTTGTCCTAAAACTGTATCTTAGGAAAAGTAAGTATAGTATAAAACTTAAATAATTTAACACGTTTAGAGATAGCACGAACAATTCACGTATATATTAGCACGAATAACCCATGATTAACACCATACGACATTCAAACAAAAAAAATACTAAAATAGAATAAAGTTAGTGAAATCTAAAAATTAATAACATTTGTAAAAATAATTAATCTGATTTCAAATCTTAATTAATAATAAAATTAACTTAATTAATTTAAATTCAAGTCTAAATTAGTCTAACTTCAATCCTAAAGTAAATCCTAAATTAATTTATCTAACTAACTATTCTAATTAATTATAAACTAACTTAATTAATCAACTTAAAGAAACTAGAGCAAATGATTCATCAAAAGCTATTTTTTTTCTCTTGATTATATCATTGTGCAACAAGCCTTGCTTAGTTTCTCACAATCTTGCTATCTTATCCAAGTTTATTTCTAAATATTCATTTTATTCCTGTGACTTCTTGTCATTCGAATCTGGAACCAAAGTCCATACCTTATTCTTTTTAAATTTTTTTAGTTCATCTTTCATAGCTTTAAACCAAGACGAATCTTCAATAACCTCTTCCATGTTTTGAGGTTCTATTGTTGAGATAAGGACAAAATTGTTTGATTCTAACCTTCTTATAGATGATCTTATTGTAATTCCATGTGAAGGATCACCTATGATGAATTGATTAAGATAATTCTGTATAAATTCTATTCTCTCAATTTGAAAACATTTGGAGCAAGGTTCAAGTATTGATTCTGCAGTTTCTAATTTTTTTGCAGTCGTATTGTCTCCTAAAGAATCAAAAGATAATTTTATTTTGTCTCCAGAATCTTCATTTGCAGCAACATCTGCAGAATCTAGGGACAACACCTTGTCCAGAGCCATTTTTAACTTCTTTATCATCTGTAATCATCTATATAAATACTAAAAATATCATTAATCTCAAAAAATGTGACATGTATAATTTTCTCAACAGTTTTAGAGTTTTTAATATAAATTCTATAGGCTTTACTAATTGTGTAATAATTAATGAATATTCTTCCACAGCTCTTTGGATAAAATTACCAAAGTTTTCTTTTGTTCAGAATAAAGTATTTCCATTTAAAGATATGAAAGTATTTTATAATTGGAGGAGTTCCTTTCCATAGTTTATAGGAGATTTTCTTTAAAAACTTACGAATGATAGTTCGATTTAAAATATAGCATGCAATGTTTACTTCATCAACCTAAAAAAAATTTAAAATATCACTTTCACATAACATTGCTCTAGCCATCTCTTGAAGGCTTCTATTCTTTCTTTTCACTACACTATTTTGTTGAGGTGTTCTTGGACAAGAGGAGTTATGTGTAATGACATTTTCATCACAAAAAAAAAATTCAAAAAATAATTTTAATTTTTTTTTTATGATCACTTCTTTTACAAACAATTTTTAAATATTTTTTATTTTGAACATTCCTGTTGAATTTTTGAAAATCTTGAAAGTATCATTCTTATGAACAAATAAAATTACCTTATCATATCTAGAATAGTCATCCACTATAACTATATCATAACTTTTACCTCTAAGTTTTTGAGTTCTAGTAGGACCAAAGAGATCAATATTTAAAAGCTCTAAAAGACATTTAATAAAGACGTCTTCCTTATATTTAAAAAAATTTTAGTTTGTTTGCCCATTTGACAAGTATCACAAATGATATCTTTATCAAACTTTATATTATGAAGACCTCTCACTAAATTATTTTTAACTAGTTTAGAGATTTGGAACATGCTTGTATACCCTAGTCTCTTTATGTCAAATTTATTTTTCAAAATCAATTGAAAAAAGGTATTTTGTATTTTGATTTTTTAGTTCATTTAGTGTTAAACCATAAACATTGTCATACTTTTTGGCCATGAATAAAATAGAATTAGAAATTTCATCAATCACCTTGCATTTGATTTTTCTAAAGATGAACATATAATCATTATCACATAATTGACTTATGCTAATAAGATTATCCGTTAATCCTTCAATGAGTAATGCATTGTTAATGCAAGATGAAAAGTCCTTACCTACTTTTCTAATGGTTGTGATTTTTTCTTTAACATCATCTCTAAAAGTCACAAATTCACTATCATATTCACTTAGCTTGATGAAGAATATGAATTTTTCATCTGCTATCAAGATTTCACATGTCTTTGCTCTTCTTGAATACAAGACAAATTTACAAAATTTTCATAAAATTTTAGGTATTCAAACTAATTTAGATTCTTTGATAATTCTTTTTTATTGCTCAAAAACATTATAATCACAAACAATATTATAAACATAATTATCAGTTTTCTTTTTGTGAATGAAACATTGAGGAAAAGAATGTCCATCTCTATTACAATTAGAATAAATGTTGCTTCTTTTTGAAAAATTTTGAATGATAAAGAATTTTCTTATTTTAAAAGAGGTGGCCTTGTGATTTTTATTAGAAACATATTGAACCATTTTTATTTTTGAGGAAGAGGCTTTAAAATTATTTTTTAAAATTGGTTTTCTCTCTTTCACAAAACCAAGATCAGATTTTATAAAAAAGGACTTTTGATTAGCTAGCTAGAATTTTGTCCAAATTTTCAAAACCTTGAACAAACTTTGTTAAATCAATGTTTAAATTCTTGATAATCTCTTATAATTTCTCATTTTCAGCAAGAACATCATTTGATGCATCAGCTGAATTCTTCATTTTTAGATCCTTAATTTTTCAATTTTCAAAAGCTCATTTTCTTGTTTTAAAACATAAGAGAATTCTGTCATGCTTAATTGTTCTTTGAGCTTGGCATTTTTCAATTTCAAAACATCATTTTTCTTTTTACATTTGCTATATTTATTGAAAAGTTTAGCAGAATTTTTAGTTAAATCATCAATAATAAGATACAATGATTCATTTATCCAGTAAGAAGCTTAGTAAAGTCTACCTTATCATAATTAGTTTGATTAGTCATGAGACAAATATGATATTCATGATCAAAATCTTTATCATCAGTGTCATTTTCAAGATGTTCCATGATGTTATAAGAACCTTCTTCTTCTATCTTTTGTAAAGTAAATAGATATTTTTTTACCATGAAAAATTTGAATACGGAAGAACTAAATAAATTTTATACCTATGAAAAATAAATTATCTTTGACAAAAATATTCAATCGTTAAATTTTTATTAACTCCAACATTAAATTCTAAAATTACCTTACCACTAATCATCTTCAACTTTGAACCTCTTTTCATGCCTCCTTCTTCATTTCTTTTTCTTTCTCTTCTTCCATTACATAAACAAAATGAAAAACTAAAGAACTCTAAGCCCTATTCCTACTCGCCATGTAGCTACACCTTCAATGACACCAAATTCAAAGACCAACATAACCCACTTCCATTTTAGCAAGTTCTCTTCCTTTAAGCCTCCAAAATGCTCCTTTTTAATAGTTTTAGAAGTAGCTCATTTTTGAATTGAGCATTCAAAACTAGAAGAAGTCCTTTTCCATAAATGTTTCTAGAACCATCATGGAGCTTGCCAGTGTGGTAACTTTCTTTGCTTTAACCAAAGAGGTTTATGAGGGTTCTTCTTTTTCTTTGGCCATTGGCATCAAGTTCACCGTTAACCCTCGTGAAGGCACTTTTTTCTTTTTCTTAAGTCCCACTTTTTCCTTCTCTCCTCAAACCCATTCTTTTCTCTATGTTCATGTACTATTGCTAATGCTAAAGCTTCTCTGTTTATTTATCATGATTTTAAATTATGTTTTTCATAATCAATTAAGTTGTAATTACTATGAATGATTCTAAAAAATAAAAAGACAAAAAAAAGAGTAAGATAGACAGATTTGAAAAAAAAGATAGATTTAAGTTTAGGATTTTTTTGTTTTTCATTTTGTTTTTAGAATGGAAGAAGAAATGAAGGAGGCATAATGGGAGGTTGAATGTTGAAAATGATTGGTGGTAGAGTTAATTTTGGAATTTAATATGTTAATGAAGTTAATAAAAATTTAATGATTGGATATTTTTGTTGAACATAATTTATCTTTCACGGGTATAAAGTTCATTTAGTTCTTTTGTGGTCAATTTTGTCAGCGTTTAAATCTTTCATGGTCAGAAATAGTTATTTACTCTTTTTTGTTATTGTTCTTCTTCTTCTTTTGTGGACAGTCTTATCTATAATGGCCAAATTCTTTATAGTGATGACAGATAACCTTGCTTTGATCCCTTTTGAAGTCCTTTGAAAAATATCATTTTTTCTTTCCACTTTATCTCATCATTCTCCTAAGCCTTCTAGCGAAGAAGACGAGCTCATCATCAAAGAGATTATCTTCTGATTCTTCATATTTGGAGGAGATATTGGATTTTAACGCACGATCTTTATTCTTTGGTTCATGAAGAGTTATTTTATAAGCTAGCAGATTTTCTCTTTTCGTCGTAGGAGATTTTTTTTAGATTGTTCCTTTCAGCAATTGCTATGCTCTTGGTTTTCCATTTTTTTATGAGACTTCTTAGAATTTTTTTCACAAGCTCTTTTCAGTGTGTTTTTTCACGAGAGCATCAAGATTGTTAATGATTATGAAAAATCTTTCAAACATTTCGTCCATGCTTTTACATTCTTTCATCAGAAATATTTCGTACTCTTTTATAAGCATACCAATACAACTTTTTTAAACTTGTTTGGTACCTTTATGAGTGAACAATAGCTTGTCTCGTATCTCCTTTGGGGTTTTATACCTTGAAACTTTTCTAAATTTTTCGAAACTAATTGCACAATGTATCATGTTGATAGCTTTGTCTTTTAACTCTACTTTCTTCTTGTATTCATCATTCCATTTATTATCCTTTTTTAGAACAATATTTTCTTTCGTATTGACATTGGTAGGAATGTCTAGTCTATTGAGAATAATCTTCTAGACATTACAATCGATATATTTCATGATGATCATCATCCTTTCTTTTTAATAGGCATATTTAGTGTCATTGAAGTATGGTGGCTTATTGTTGGATTATTCTCCTATTAGAGCGTATGCAACAATATTAATTGCCATAGATCGTTAACTCCAAATTGTTAAGTTAGTCCCTTGAGTCGAAAATCTTATGTCAAGTGAAAATTTTTAAGTAAGTTGAGAAGGGAGGATTAAATCAAGAAACTATTTTTGAAAGTTAATAAAATTGATTGTGCATAAATCATGAAATAAGAGATTATTTTGCTTTTCGCATATCTCAAAGTAAAAGAATAGAAAATGATAGTACAGAGATGAGAGTTAGAGAATAAGTGACAACGCGATATATCTTGGTTCGACTATAAAGTGTAATGTGGCCAATATTCAGTTTCTATTATAAACAATAGTGGAATTTTTACTATAATAAAAAAAATTACAAACACCAATTCAAAAGATTCATATTTTTGTAACTCACCTGAATTAACCCAACCTTAATAATTTCTAAGTACTAACTCAACTTAGATAATTTATAGTTATTTTTTAAAATTTATAATTAAATTTTTTTTTGTTAAATATGGCTTATTTCGGTGTACCTATGTATTTTTAGAGACAATAACAATGATTGCCATTGTTAAATATGTCTTATTTTTTTAATTTATAATTAAAAAAATCCTTAAAGAAGCCATACTTGTTGTCTGTATTATTTTTGTGTATTCTTATAAATTGTTTGTAGATCTATATAGTATTTTCTACACAATGATATGGATTAAAAGTGCGTTTTTTAAAAAACTTGAGCGGAATTCGCTGGGTTAAACGAATTTATCAATTTTTATAGAGTTCGTCGGAGGGTATAGCAAACTTGCTTAAATTAAAAAAAATCGTATTTTAAAAATGAAAGTCCAAAAATTATATTCGAAGAAATATGAATTTTCTTATTTTATTATTGAAAAAATCCCGCAAAAGCTGTGCGTATATTATCTGAATTAGCTCAAATTAGTTACCATATTATCTGAATTAGCTCAAATTAGTTACCTTATTCCGTGGACAAATCATGATATATAAAGCTTGTTGATCTCTTCTTCAATGTAAGAAAATTTTTCTTTTTGATCCAAGTAGCCCTTGCACAAATCAATGTTATAACCGTTAGTATTGGAAAGGGAATCATTCCTTCTTTATTCTTTGATCACAAGTGCAACAGCTTCTTATTCTAGAATGACATGATCTTTGGAGTATATAGCTCAATCATGCACTTTTTAATTTTTATATGGATCAAAGGGTGTGCTTTACCGGGTTATGGGAACGCGCGCGCGCGGGGGAAGGGGGTGAACAAGGATGTGGTGTCTAAGTGTTGAAGAAATCGGACCGTGCGACAAAGGTTCTGCAAAACCGAGGGTCTGATTTGGTGTAACGAAAACGGATAGTCTGTTTTGTTGCATGGTGGCCACGCGTCGAGCAATTGTATTTCCCCAAACGGTGTCCCACAGACCAAAATGATGGATGCATTAAAGAGTCTCACCCACCATCCGAGTTATTTCATTCGGCCTTCATTTTCAACCTCAAAACTCCATAGTTGTACTTCCTTTCTCTGCTGTTGGTGGGTTTGCATGGTGAAGAAGATAAGAAAATGCAAAAAAAAAATAAATCTAAAGATGTTGATCGCTCTGAGTTTCATATAATGCACTATCTTAGTCATTCTGATTATGTAAGTTTATTTTAATTTTTTTTAATTTTTATTATTATAATTATTATTGTTGAAACTTAGTTGTTGTTATTATTATTGTTAATATCTAAACTTAGAATTAGGCATAGAATGGTTGGGACTATTTTTAATATTTTTCGTTAAATTTTTCACGATTTCTGGATAAAAATAATTATTGTTAGTGCGTTAGTTATTATTATTGTTAGTTTGTTAATGGTATAAACATTGTTGGACTATGTTGCAGTTTAAAAGAAAAACGCAATAGTTTTTTTAATTTTTTTAATATTTTTTATTATAATTATTATAATGTTGGAAGAAGGGAAAATATGAAAATATGTAGAAAATAAATTAAAAAATGTTAACCGAATTGTTATTAATTTTTGGATAGAAAGTTTTTTTTTTGAAAAGTTTTATAAATATTTAATTATTTATAATTATTAGAACATTAAATATTATTGTTGTGGCCTTGCAAACTGGAATAAATAAAAAGAAAACCGAATGGTTATTATTAATTTTTAAAAGTGTGTTACTTTATTCGTAGTTAATTGTAATTATGATTCTTAGAAAGTTAATTATTATTGTTATTAGAAAATAAATTTAAGAAGAAAATGACAGAAATTATTAATATTTTTTAAAATTTAGAAATTATGTATGTAATTTTACCTAACTTATAGTTATAGTTAATAAATAATTAATATTACAAATAATAGTAATGTTAAGATTTGATTAGGAAATTCTTTTTCATATCGCAAATAAATAAACAAACAATATCTCTCAAGTTTACTAATTTTCTTAAGATTTGATTAGGAATGTATATATATGTATGTATTATGAATCTATTTATATCTACTCATTAGTTAATTTTATTAATAATGAGTTGACTGAAGCACTAATTATTTGTTTTAGTCGAATTAAGTTAAAAAATTTATGACACAAGTTTCAAGTAATATTTGTTATTGAGTTAGTTGTGCAAATTTTGTTAATGAGTGGCTATAGCTTAAAAAATCTTGTCCTCTAGTAGTAAGTAATATAATAATAATAGTTAATGAGTTGACTAATAATTTATTATGTTTCTTGCAGAAATTAAGAATATTGACCTGTGATCATCCAGTTCCGCCGGATCGGTACAACGATCGAGTGGAGGAGCATTTACGAGTTACTGAATT
Source organism: Arachis duranensis (assembly GCF_000817695.3). NCBI lineage: Eukaryota > Viridiplantae > Streptophyta > Magnoliopsida > Fabales > Fabaceae > Arachis > Arachis duranensis. Next base: position 16,611,996 of record NC_029779.3, read on the forward strand.
TTATCATGCATCTCAAATTGGTGTCGTACAAAATCAAAAAGCACCCGTGAATGCTCTAATCGAACGCTGGCACCCTGATACACATACGTTTCACCTTCCAATTGGTGAATGTGCCGTAAAGTCTTGAAGATGTTGCTCTAATTCTTGGTCTTCCGACGGATGGTCTTTCAGTTACTGAGATGACAATGAGTAGTTTTCCAGCGTTGGAGGCGGATTGTTTGCATTAGTTTGGAGTTGCACCGCGTAAGTCGGACTGTAGAGGATGCTGCATAAAACTAACTTGGCTGCGGGATCTAAAGAAAACATTCAGTTGACTGATGAAATAAGTATACAAAGGTATGTGAAGTGTCACATTATGTTGCTGATCGGGACGATCTTGTTTGGGGATAAATCTGGGGTAGGTGTGCACTGGAAGTATCTACCCTTGCTTCGTGATTTTGCCAGTATTGGACAGTATAGTTGGGGATCAGCATGCCTAGCACACCTCTACAGGGCATTATGCAGGGAATCTCGTTATAACTGTAAGGAAATGGATGGTCCAATAACACTTATGCTCGGTTGGGCTTGGATCCGAATGCCATACCTATCGCCGCTTCCTAGGGAACCCCACAGTTTTCCACTAGCCAACAGGTAATATTACGTTACAATCTACCTGTAACTTTATATTTAAAATCCAGTTTAGCTAATTGAATATATGATATTAGGTGGCGTAATTGGGAGCGTGGTGACAGACGATATAGATATCTTAATCTAGCTCACTTTAGGAAGGCCTTTGATGACCTCCAGGAAGGCCAGGTGTGTTTTAATTAAAGAATTCTTAGTTTCGGTTTTGTGTCCTGAGACATAATTATGAAGTTCTCTTGCATTGTTGTTGTTATTGATATTCTGGGTTGTAATCAGTAGTTTCTTTTTTCTTTATTCCCAGTTTGTGTGGGTTGCATATGCTGTGGATCGCGTGGATCCAAATATTTGAATGTCTCGAGTGGCATGCTACCGATAGGTTTAGGCGACAGTTCGGTTTCGTACAGGGAGTACCTCCTGAAAAGCGGAGTCTGGACAAGGCCCATGGAGAAGTCCTGACTGGTCCTAAGAATCTTAACTGGGCCACAACACCGAGTCATTCAAGTTGGGTTATGTATTGGACAAACAGGTATAACTACGTTCTTTCTGAGCTTCCCATGAATTCACCGCATCCATTGGAAACTTACATGTTGTGGTACCGGTCAAAATATGGGGACCGGTTGAACTTGTCGAATCTTGTGGGTCAAGACAGTGATGAGGATAATCAGGACATGGATGAGGGTAATGAGGGTATGGATGAGGATAATGAGGGCATGGATGATGACAATGAGGAACTGGATCCACAGTTGCCGCAAACATCTATTCTGATTCCACTTCCACAAGAACAACCTCAGTTCTCAAGCTAGTACGTACCTCAGACACAGTTCACCCCGTCATTTCCAATGCATCAACAATATTGGGGTATGTCATAGTTTGATCCTGGAGAAGGAGGTTCTTTTAGCCAATTGCTTGGGTTCATGGCTGCAGATGCCGGACAATCACAGTATGGCAATCAAGCTGAGTTCCTGGCGGGTAGATATTCATTGGATGCGAGGCTCCCTTGCCATACCTCATCGGTCGCTTCTGGAGGGTTCGTATCTGTTGACTCTAGTAGAAGTGAAGGTAGACGCGGAGTACTTAATAGTGAAAATCCTAACCGTGTCTCCATGGGACCTGTTCAAGAAGATGCTAACACACCCGAGCAAGACACGAATGCGTACATAGTAGATGAACCGGATGAGGACGACGATGATGAGGAGGATGAAATAGAGGAGTTCGATGAGGATGAGGAATCCCGCAATGATGGTATTATGTTTTGTCTTGTGCTTTACATGCTTGATTAGCAATGAGAATTTGTCTTATTAAATGGTAGATTTGTGTAGTTTTGTTACATGAAATGTTGTATCCATATTGGTTTGACTACCTAATGTCACAAAATTTAATTGTTTTTATTATTGTGTATACAGGTCAGGCACACACTCCAGATGACAAAGGCAAAGGTTACAATCTGAGGATTGATCCGCCACGTCGCAGCGCTAATCGATACACTCCATCTGTGTTCAAAAAAGCCGCAAAGAGATGCAAGAACTTCGTCAATGATGTCAAGTGGGCAATGAGAAAGTAGTTCTGGTGTAATACTCTTATTTTTGTCTTAAAAATTTGGACTATGATTAGGGTACTTTGCATGTGTTGGACATTATGTATTAATGACTTGGACTACTGTATTCATAATGATGTGGACTATGGTATGTTTAAAGATTTTATGTATCAATAATGTGAACTATGGTATCAATAATGTGTAGTATGATATGTTTAGAGATTTTATGTATCAATAATTGATGTCATATTATGAAATGGTTCACATGGAGGTTCTTTCATATGAGAATTGATGTCATATTATAAAATGTTACATATATCATACATTGTTAACTCAAATAAATAGCTCCTGACAAAAGGAATAATGCGACATATATAATATCATCTCAGAATAAGAATCTACTGGCGATCTCTGTCAGCATTTGCCCCACCTGGCTGACGGCATCTGCTGCGGCTGTGTCCCTCAGCTCCGCATAGCGTACATCGCCTGGCCGACGTAACATTCGCGTGTCCATCTCATTCAAGAAACGCGTCATTTTGGGGCGACCTTTTGTGACGCGTCTCAGGAACGGATTCGGGATAAACCGAGGTCCATTGTAAGCAGGCCATGTGGTGGGGTTACCAAGTGGCCTAAACCTTGCTCGGTACACCCGACGAACTTGGTCCATCTTATACAAATCATGAACATACACTTGCCAATCCAGTCTCTGGTTGGCACAACATGCAAACACATGTCGACAGGGGATCCGGTCAACCTGAAGCTCACCACAGTCACATCGAAGGCCACGTAGGTCCACTGCAAACTCTAGTCCACTTGGCATCTCACGCACCTCAAAGACCTCATTCTGCCGGTCAAAGCAACTAATCTGAATGTTTCCTGATGCAAGTTGGTTTGCATGCAACTTTGAGGTCACGACATCAGAAAGCACATAGCCATCATTAATCCGGACTTCCGCCTCCGCTCTTTTTCGTGTAAACAACTCGTTAAGCCTGTAGAATATGGCCTTCACAAGAGCAGTCACGGGGAGATTGCGTGCACCCTTCAATACTGAATTGATGAATTCCACTAGATTTGTCGTCATCTGACCCCATCGATATCCACCGTCAAAAGCCAACGCATACTGTTCTCGGGGGATTCGGTTTAACCAGTCAGTGTAGGCCTCGCCTCGTTCTCGTAAACGCTAGTAACGCACCTCGTACTCCCGCACCGTCCTCGAATATCCTGAAGGATCAAAAGAAAAATTTGAAACAAAAAAGGTCAACACACTTATTGAAGGGAACTCTGTTACAAAATTAATTAGCTATAGAGAGCGGTACCTATGTTGATGACCAGTTTCTGCAAGTACGGCGCCTTGAATTTTCTCAGAAAGTTCGACTCTATATGCCTGATGCAAAACATATGAAAAGCTCTAGGAGGTGACCAAGCCCCGTTACTCCTTTCCACAGCTGCATTTATGGATTCGTGACGGTCGGATATCAGTCCCACACCATCCCGAGTGACAACATGCTGACGAAGGTTACTTAGAAAAAAGTGCCACGCATCTGAAGTCTCTCCCTCCACAATCGCAAACGCAATTGGGACGATATTGTTGTTGCCATCCTGTGACACTGCCACTAGTAGACAACCCTTGTACTTTCCGTACAAATGAGTCCCATCCACCTGGACAACTGGCTTACAATGTCTGAATGCTCTAATGCAGGGGTAATAACTCCAAAAGACACGATGCAACACTCGAATATCAGTCGCCAAGTCATCGCCTTGATATGCAGGCATAGTCTCAAAATGAACAACAGCTGACGGCTCCTTGTGACACATGGCCTCAAACCAAATAGGCAACGCTTCGTACGATGCTTCCCAGCCTCCAAATATTTTTTCCACTGCCTTTTGCTTTGCCAACCATGCTTTCCGATAACTAACAGTGTAGTTGAACTTCGATTGCACCTCTGCTATAACTGATTTTATCTTTAAGGCGGGGTCAGCCTCAACCAACGGCTTAATTGCTTCTGCAATTGTGGTCGAATCCAGCTTCGAATGATCCTGAGAAATTGTTGCTCTGGTACATGTGTGACTGCCATTATACCTCCTTATAACCCAACAGTACTTCCGGCTGATCATGCTAACCCGGATAAGCCAATCACACCCTGACCCATACTGTGTACATTTCGCATAAAATGTCAACGGCTCAGATTCATACACCCGGTAGTCTACGCTTCTTCGAATAGTATACTCGTTTATCGCTTTAATAACAGCTTCCTTGAAACTGAATTCCATCTCAACGGCAAATTCACCATCTGCGATAAAAGGAATTTCTGCCACCAGGACAACCATACAACCAATTTTAAAAAACACAAATATTTAAACATTCGAAAATTAAGGTAAAACATTCTTTACTGCATCAATTATTATAAAAACCTCCAAAATAATTATATTTAACTAATTTAGTAAATAAATACTAATTTATATTCAACTAACCGGCTAACACATACTAAATTTAATTTAACTAATTTGCTAGTTTACCATTCTATACTAATAAATACTAATTTATATTAATATAATTTACAAATTTACTAATAAATATTAGTAAATACCAATTTATATTTACTTAATTTACAAAATTACCTCATAAGTACTAACAGATATTTAATTAATTAACTTCATAACGAATAAATTTTAATTTATACTCAACTAATACAATAACTCCTAACTAAATTTTCTATCTTAAAGTTAAATACACAAACAGGTAAACAAAAATAAATACTTATCGAGTATATTTTCACACATCTTACTACGCTACTTGGTCCAACTATCAAGATATATTAATAAATAATTTCAATCCTTCTTATGAGTTCGGAGAATTACGTACCTGCACTGATATAATCCGGAAACTCCGGAACATGCATGGCTTCCAAATCCAAAATTCGCATGAATGATGGCTCCTCAAACGGCACATCGTTTGCCAGTGCAGTTGCCACGTCAGACACATCCGGAGCTATAGCTCCCTCACCTGCAACCCCATCTCCATCTGGACCAACAAATTCGTAGTTGCTTTCGAACTCTTCTTCACTGTCACTATTGTAATCTTCCCGTAAAATATTCTGGTCAGCCTCAGATTGCTCAAACTCAACATACAACTCGATGAACAAGAGTTGACTCTGATTTTCAATATACATGGAAAACATATCTTGCATGCTCGCTTCGTCCGTTACATATTTCATTTGAAACTGGACGAATCCACCAAACACTTGTATAGGATATCTATACAGAATACAAGATATTCTTCTTGCCCTCTTAGAATTAATCTGTTCACAGATCACACCTTTGAGCTCTTCAAATGAGATTGTGAAAGGAATCACAACATCTAACGGATTTTCACAAACAAATCTGACTCCTTCAGATGTTTGTAACAAAATCTGACCAAAATAATACACCTTCAATAATACTATGTCACTCATTTCTCTCAATCACATTAACAAACTCATAAACTTTGGTTTTGGATTTCTAACTATCATGCGAAACTAGTAAAGAAGACAGGAACTAAAAACCAGAGTAAAGAGCCGTTGAAGAAGGAGAAGAAGAGGATGCGAGTTGTTGTTAGGCTCAGATCCAGTTTTACCAACTTTTATTTAAAGCACGAACCAAATCGGACTATGCGATTACATTTAGTGAATTCAAAAAATTAATAAAAAAATCATATCGGACCCTCCGATTTCATAAGCCAACACAAAAAAGAAATATTCACCTCTATCAAGTCGGACGGTACGATTTACATCATCTGGATTTACAATAGCTCTTCATCTACAAATCGGACCTACCGATTTGCTTTGCAAAAAATGAAACTCAAACAACTCGCACGGTCCGAGTTGTTGGGCCTAACAGTAATAAAAAACTGCCTCACATCTTTGCATTGCACCCCATGACTCCATATTCAGATAACACACACAAAGCCTCCATATCAAAAAAATTGAGCCCTCAATCATGTGTTGTTTTGCTTAAATCATAAATTGTTAATTTTGATTCTTTGATTTCTTTTATTAATATCTACGATGTTCATAAAAATAATAAATTAAAAAATAATAAATATCAATTATGTTTGTCATACAAGAGTTAAGATGTAAATCTTGATTCAACAAATTACATAACACTGACTTTAGCTAAAATAATATTTACTAAAAAAACACTTTTTTTCTTGATGCAAGAACCACGCTTACTCTTCAAATCAAATCAAAATTAAATTTCATAGAGTAAAATTGAAATGAGAAAAGTGATTAAAAATTACATAAAAAAATTGAATAATGATGTATTAAAATAAAATATGTCATATTATACTTTTATATTTTAATTAATTTTTTTATATTATACGATATTATTTTTGTTTTAAGACAATTTATCTTAATATAAATATAGTGTAATATTTGTTAAATTTAATTTTTAAAAATAATATTTTATTATTTGATATATAAAATTTATAAATTTATATATACTAATTTTATTTCATATCGATAAAATTTAATCTAATTTATTTTAAATCACTTTTGAATTAAGTTAAAATAAATCCAACATGTTTTTAAATTTGGGCCTAATTAAACTCGGCCCAGCCCAGCCATGGACATTCGTATTAGCAATGAAAAATGCAAGAAAACACAAAAGCGTCATGTTCAATTGGAAAAACTAAAATTGAAAATAAATAGAAATGTTAGAAAGTAAAACATGTTAGGCGTTTCCTATTATTATTTAACACAACACTTCATAAGTGAATTCTATTTTATATTTCTTTTTTATTTTTTAAATTCATGTCATGGGGGGTTCGGCTATATTTTTACGTTGGTTGCCGAAGACCTAACACAACCCTCCTCCTTTATCCGGGCTTGGGACCGGCTATGTACCGCAAGTGTAACATAGGCGGAGTTGGATTCTTCTGGTTTCAAACTTTGGTATACAGGAAAGGTGAAGAATAGGAATGGAGTGGGAATAATTGTGGATAAGCAGTGGAAGAAGGACGTAGTTGATGTCAAGAGGGTGGGAGATCGGATCATCTCTATCAAACTTGTGGTGGAGGGAGGTGCTTTCCATGTGATTAGCGCCTATGCACCGCAAGTGGGTTCGGACGAACAACACAAGATAAGGTTTTGGGAGGATCTAGAGAGTTTGGTTCAAGGCATATCTTTGGGAGATAAGATTTTCTTAGGATGAGATTTAAATGGCCATGTTGGGAGAGAAGTGACTGGATATGGGAGTATTCACGGAGGCCATGGTTTCGGGGTGATCAATGCCGAGGGTAAAACTATTTTGGACTTTTCCTCAACTTTTGATCTTCTCATCGCAAATACATGTTTTAAAAAGAGAGACGAACATCTTATAACCTATAAGAGTGGCATGACAAGCTCTCAAATCGACTTCTTCTTGTTGAGGAGAGTCGACCGGAAATTTTGCATTAACTGTAAAATTATCCCGGGAGAGAGTTTGACAACACAACATAGGGTGCTCGTCATGGATTTTCGCGTTGAGCAAAAGTTGAGGAAAAGACATCATACGAAGAACCCAAGGACGAGGTGGTGGCGGATGAAAGGTGAGGAACAAAGAAGCTTCCTAAGACGGGTAGGAGAAGAGGCAAAGTGGGATGGGAATGGAAGCGCGGAAGAAATGTGGAGGGAGATGGCAGAAGTTATTAGAAGAATAGCAAAAGAAAGCTTTGGTGAATCTAAAGGAATAGGACCAAGAGACAAGGAGTCCTGGT
>NC_029779.3:16621041-16638969 GCF_000817695.3 Arachis duranensis
TACGAAAAGTTAAAAGTTTTAAGTATCTTGGGTGCATCATACAAGATAATAGAGAGATTGAACAGGATGTAAAACATAGGATCCAAGCAGGTTGGTCAAAATGGCGGAGTGCATTCTGATTTTATATACGATAAAAAAGTGCCTTTAAAACTTAAAGGTAAATTCTATCGCACCGCTATACGACCAACTATGCTTTATGGTACGGAGTGTTGGGCGGCTAAAGGGGAGCACGAACATAAGCTGAGTGTGGCAGAGATGAAGATGTTGAGATGGATGAGTGGTCATACGCGATTGAATAAAATAAGGAATGAAGATATAAGGGAGAGAGTTGGAGTAGCACCCATTGTGGAAAAGATGGTTGAATCGCGTCTCAGGTGGTTTAGACATGACATGATACATGACAGAGCACAATGGCGTCGTTTGATTCATGTAGCCGACCCCACTTAGTGGGACAAGGCTTTGTTGTTGTTGTTGTTGTTTGTTTTATTTTTTAAATTAAATTATATAATTAATTAATAAGAATTATATTTTTATACATATGTTTATAATATTTAATGTATAAATAATACTAGAATAATAACTTTTTTTTATTAAAAATATTTGACAACAAAAAATGCTACGTGTTTTTTTAAAATTTAATTTTTAATTAATTTTCTAAAAAATTTATTATTATTTAATTAATTTAAATATTTACTTTTATATATTAGTATTTATTTTTTATTTTTTTAAATTAAATAAAAAACAATATTTAAAAGAGATCTAATTCTAATGGTGCTATCTACAATTTGACAATAATAAACTGCGAGGCTGGTTGTGCGGTGGATGTAATGAAAAGAATTTAGTAATTCGTAAATTGAATATTTAAATAGGTGCAGCGTGTTGGTGTTTCCAGATATAAAAGTAAGAGAGAGAGAGAGAGAGGAGATGTGATGAAAGAATGTCGACACTATCGCGCTCATTTCCTTGCAAACAGTCAGCAGCCGAAGGAACCCCCTCCTACTCTCTCCCCTCTCAACACCCTCACTATGACGACACCCTCTCTCTTACCCAATTCTCTTCCCTTCTTCATGTTCCTCCTTCTCCCTTTCATCTTCATCTCATTATTAATATTTCAGATTCCTCGGCATCCAACTATTCTACTATAACCCCCCCAACCCATACGCACTCTCCCAAATATCCCTCTAGTGCTATCATCATCCCATGTTTCTGATTGAGGTTTCTTCCCTTCTCCCTTTCGTTCCTTTTTCCCTTTTTTTTTTCTCTTTATTCTCCACTTTCTCTAGATGAATAATGATCATTCTTTTTCAATTGTTTTATTCACAGGATATCTGGCCACCACTCCAGCAATTCCTATCGAATACTCGTCTTCATTCAGGTACGTGACTAACCGCGCTCCACCAATCTACAATTTCATAATTACAAATAGGGTGCTTCGTAGATCCGAAGGAATCTTTTCTAATATTGCACAAATTCACACTAGTTAATTTTTGTAAAGGGAGTTTCTAAATTCTTCCACACCGGTGCTTTTGTTTCCCCAAAGCATCGATTTTCCAGCAACTGCCGGAATTCATGGCGGCCTCCACATGCGGCGACCGGGATGCCGAGCTCTGCCGTGATGACTCGGCCGCCTTCGTTCTCAAGTTCGTGGCCATCGCCTCCATCCTCCTCGCCGGAATGGCTGGGATCGCCATTCCGCTCATCGGAAAACACCGCAGATTCCTCCGAACAGACGGAAACCTATTCGTCGCCGCGAAGGCCTTTGCGGCGGGTGTCATACTCGCCACCGGGTTCGTCCATATGCTATCAGACGCTACTGATGCGCTGAACAACCCGTGCTTACCAACGTCACCGTGGCACAAGTTTCCGTTCACCGGGTTCTTCGCAATGATGGCGGCTCTCTTTACGCTGCTGCTTGATTTCGTGGGGACTCAGTACTACGAGCGGAAGCAAGGGGTGAACCGTGCGGTGGAGGAGCAGGCGCGAGTCGGAACTTCGGAATCCGGCGTAGAAGACGGGATCGTGGAGGCGAAGGATTGGAGTGGGAAGGTTTTTGGAGAAGAAGAGAAGGGTGGAATGCACATCGTGGGAATGCACGCGCACGCTGCTCACCATAGACATAACCACCCCCATGGCCAGGACGCTTGCCATGGCATTGGTGGCGGCGTCAGGCCCCACGACCACGGCCATGTCCACGGCACGCATGAGGAGGAGGATAGTGACGTCCGCCACGTGGTTGTTTCTCAGGTAGCTTTTTTAGTAACAAAATAGAACAAAAATGAAATGCTTTTAACACTTGATGATCATGATTGTGACTTGTGATTATATTGCAGGTGCTGGAGCTTGGGATAGTGTCGCACTCAGTGATAATTGGGTTGTCTCTGGGGGTTTCACAGAGCCCATGCACCATAAGGCCCTTAATTGCAGCATTGTCTTTTCATCAATTCTTTGAAGGGTTTGCACTGGGAGGGTGCATCTCCCAGGCACAATTCAAGACCTCATCCGCAACAATAATGGCTTGTTTCTTTGCACTAACCACACCCACCGGTGTTGGGATCGGAACCGCAATCGCGTCGGTGTATAACCCTCACAGTGCGGGTGCACTGGTCACTGAGGGCATACTGGACTCTTTGTCAGCAGGGATTTTGGTGTACATGGCGTTAGTGGACTTGATAGCGGCAGATTTTCTTAGCAAAAGAATGAGTTGTAATTTTAGGCTGCAGATAGTATCTTACTGTATGCTTTTTCTTGGGGCTGGATTGATGTCTTCGCTCGCAATCTGGGCTTGACAATGATTCAATCTGATCCTTCTTCCGTTATACCTGTAAACTAGTAGTACGTCGATCAATAACTCATATCACACCACTTTTTTGTTTTCCTTTCTGTGTTACTTTGGTTTCTCTTTACCTTCTCTGCCTTTACGTACAAACTGAAAAACGTGTAACCACTGTAACACGGAAACTAAAGATAAATACTGTAGTCCGGTTGTTGGACTGAAGAATTCACAAATCTGTGCATTAGTGTTTTGAGTTCTATCTATTCTATATAAAACGGAATATTTTCTTATTCGTTTAGCCAAGTAGGCAGGCAGGCAGCAATGTGTTATTAAATGTTTTAGATGTTAGTTTAGTGTTTTCTTAAGTTAGTGATATATTGTAAATTTATAATTGATTTTATTTTAGTATATATTCTTGAATGTCTGGTAATTACGTAAGACTTTAAACGTGTTGCTAGCGATGAAAATGGGTCGGGAGAGTGTGTTAGGAGCTTGGAGTTTGGGCCTGTGATCGGGCCTGTGATCTTTGTCATAAAATACTTTCAGACTGATTTTAAAATCTAATTTTATTAATAGGTCACAAATTAGTCTAAACAGATTTCATGCCTAAATCTATTAAAATATATATAATAATGAGAAAAGCTCTGCATACAAGCCATTAGGGTTTGTATGCTTTACAAGCTCATTAAGCAATAAACCCAAAAAACGCGCTGCTACACATACGTCCAATACACGCGCTATATAAAGATTATGCGTATATATTACTACCAAATTTAAAAGATTTGTTTCCTTCTTCCTTCTCCTTATTTTCAGATTTGCTCGTTCTTCTTCTCGCGTGTCTTCCCTCCTTCTTCTCGATCGTTCTTTTTCTCTCTTTTCTCACTTGTATGTTTTTTGTCATTTACGTTAGTTCCTCTTTCTGCAACTCCAGCTTCGTTTTCTATTCGATTTCTGAAATCAAAGTTTGAATTCGTTTTTGAAGATTATAGATGATTCAACCTCAGATTGTCAACTGAATCAGGGCGAAGTGGATTATGAATTTGAATCTAACGAAGTTCCTGAAGTTTGATTTTACATATGATTACTCTGAATTTTGTTGTAGTCATTTGAATAGCATTGTGTAGCTGAATAATTCGTGAACATTGGACTGTGAAAATAACACGTTAACATGAATCTGTGTTAGTTTTGATTAATTATCTGGAATTTATAGCAGACGTTCGTGTGTAGATCAAAACTTTTTTGGGTGTATTTTTGTGGGAAGTGTGGGTGTATTTACAGTATACTACTTTTTCTGTTATTTTAGCTGAATTGTTGTCGTTCGGGTGTATTATATCAGATATGATTGGGTGTATTTTTAGTTTTTGTCATGGTGTATTCTGCAGCTTGTGTATTTACAGTTTATGGCTTTTATTGTCATTTTAGTTGAGTTGTTGCCGTTCGGGTGTATTATATTAGCAATGATTGGGTGTATTTATAGTTTTTGACATGGTGTATTCTGCAGCCTCTCTCTGTTGTTGATGACCAGTTTGTTCCGAAGGTTGGAATGACCTTTACCACCCCTGAAGATGCTGGAAAATTTTATAGGAACTATGCCAAGGCTGCAGGTTTCTCTACAAGAGTTCGGAGTATAAATAGGAAGGGAAACGAGATTAAGAATCAATTGATTACATGTAGCAGAGAGGGAAAATGGAAATCTAAAATATCTCCGACCGAGAAGGCCAATCCGACAGCCGGTTTAAACTGTCCTGCAAGAATTTATATACACACATTGAAGGATGTCGGTGCTTGGATCATTTCAAAGGTTGTGCTGGATCATTCACACCCCTGCAAATACCACAAAGAAGAAGAAAACAAAAGGTTTAAGCGAGGTAAAAGTAATGTTCTTTAAATTTGTGGTGATTGAGTTTATTTTTCTCATTAATAGTTTAGCTAATATGTGAGTTTCTTATATTCAGATAAACTTGTTTGATGCTGCATCAGTGGTGCATTCAAATTTCAGCCAATATCAAGTTGATGTTATGAATTATCAGTTCAGGGTACCAGCAGTAGGGGATAACTCTTTGGGTGTATAGTTACAGAATATGGGTGTAAAAGCATGATGCACGAGCATCTTATCTATCTTTTCCTAGTGAATTTGCATCTAAATTGTTGAGTTTAATTGAGAATTAATTATATTTTAGCCACTATGGATGCTATTTTGAGTTTTGTGCAATTTTATTTATTTTAGGTAGCATTCGGATGGATTTGATGAAGTTTCTGCAGAAAAGAAGAAGAAACCAAAGAGATGCCCAGCGAAGACCGACGCAGACGCATGGCTCACGCGACCGCGTAGAATGGAGAAATTGCAATGACGCGATCGCGTGCCTGACGCGAACGCGTGAACTGGAATATGCACAAATGGCGCGAGCGCGTGGACGACACGGACGCGTCACATGCGCGATCTGCAAAATTACAAATGACGCTGGTTACAAATTTTGGGCTGTTTTGACTCACTTTCCAGCCCAGAAAACACAGATTAGAAGCTGCAGAATGGACAAAGCAAGTGTCCCCAACCATCAACTGAAAATCTGTTAATTAATTCGAATTTAAATTCAAATCTTATCTTTTAGGAAAAGATATTATTTTTAATTTTTTAAAACCTATTAGGATTAGTAATAAATAGAAACTCGGTACATTTAGACAGGCACCATTTTTTACCAATTTGTTACGAGAACCCTTATTTTTCTTCTCTGAACCATGAACAACTAATCCTCCATTGTTAAGGTTAGGAGCTCTGTCTATTTGTAATGGATTAATTCGTTTGATCTTTCTAATTTATTCCATGCTTTGATTTATATTTCAATCATTGTTTTCGCTCTTTATTTTATGAATATGGGTGGAACGGAAGTATGACCCATGTTCTAATTGAGTTCTTGTAAAACTTGGAAAAGCTCTTTACTTAAACAACAGCTTGAAAACATATTATCCTAAATTTTAATTATTTGGATTTAATGGGATACGTGACATATAATCCCTTATTTTTGCGTAATTAGAATTTTTATGGCATATAAACTGAAAATTGATTTTTACCCTCTAATTGGAATTAACTGACCAAGGAATTGGCAGTTAATTAATTTTAGAGGAGACTAGGAAGGTCTAAGAAATTAGGGCCTAGTCACATATAGTTTGCCATGAATTTAATCTTGCATGATTAAATTAGTTAGTAATAAAAAATTTAATTCGAAAAAATAGATAACTCTGAAACCTTAACTATCTTCTCGTTATATTATTCCCAACTTATTTATTTATCTGTGTTTAATGCTCTTTGAATACTAAAACACACTTTTCTGCTTGCCTAACTAATCTTATCAAATACTATTGTTGCTTAATCCATCAATTCTCGTGGGATCGACTCTTACTCACGTAAGGTATTACTTGGTATGACCCGGTGCACTTGCCGGTTAGTAAGTGTGGGTTATAAATTCCACACCAAGTTTTTGACGCCGTTGCCGGAGATTGACTGTGATTAACAACTATTAATTGTTTGATTGTTTAGATTAGGCGTTTTAATTTCAATTTTAATTAAAAATTATTTTATTATTTAAAAAAAAAACAAATATTTTAAAAATTTCCTTGTCTTTCGTTAGCACCCATATCCCCCATTTTAATTTTTTTCATTTAACGTTTGAATTTTGTTTTTAAAACCTGCGTCCATTTTTTTATTTTTCTTTTTATTTTTATTTTCTTTTATTTTCATTCTGTTTCTTTTCGTTATTTTTTTTATATTTTATTAGTTTTATTTTATTTCTATTTTTAACCTTCAAAAAAAATTTTTAAAAATTTTTTAAAATAAATAAATAAGACCAATATTTCTCTTAATTTCTGAAATTAAGTTTGGTGTTACCTATTTATTATTCTTCTATTTATTTTATTCAATATTTTTATCTCTTTACACAGGTTACCTCACTGGGAATTCTCTACACTCTGACGTAGAGATTCCCATTCTTTCTTGTGTTCTGTTTGTTTATGCGCAGGAACAGAGACAAAGAACATCTCTTAGGCTTTGATCCTAAATCTGAAAGGACTTTCAGGCGGCGTTTACAACAAGCATGACTTTGCAAGGCTGCAGAATCCACTATGGCAAATAATAATGCTAATGCCAATGTGGTAAATCCGAATGGGGATGATCAACAGAGGAGAGTGCTTGGCTCTTATTCTGCCCCTACTGCAGATCTTTATGGAAAAAGTATTGTGGTGCCTCCTATAAATGCAAACAACTTTGAGTTGAAGCCACAATTGGTCACCTTGGTGCAACAAAATTGTCAGTATCACGGACTTCCTTATGAAGATCCAAATCAGTTCATATCTGATTTTCTGCAGATATGTGATACTGTGAAGACAAATGGAGTGAATCCAGAGGTGTACAAACTCATGCTTTTTCTGTTTGCTCTGAGAGATAAAGCAAAGCTATGGCTAGATTCCCAACCAAAGGAGAGTTTGGATACTTGGGACAAGGTTGTTACTGAGTTTCTCACAAAATTTTTTCCACCTAAGAAGCTGACTAAGCTTAGGCTGGAGGTTCAGACCTTCAGACAGAAGGATGGTGAAACTCTGTATGAAGCTTGGGAGAGATACAAGCTACTGACTAGGCAATGCCCTCCAGACATGTTCTCCAAATGGACCCAACTGGATATCTTTTATGAAGGCTTGGGTGAGATGTCCAAGATGAGCCTAGACACTTCTGCAGGCGGTTTATTGCACAAGAAGAAGACACCAGAGGAGACTATTGAGCTGATTGAATTGGTTGCAAGCAACCAATATTTATACTCATCTAACAGGAATCCTATGAACTCTGAGACCCCTCAAAAGAGAGGCGTGTTAGAAGTAGAAGCTGTTAATGCTCTTCTTGCTCAGAACAAGCTGATGTCTCAGCAAATAAATCTACTTACTCAACAGATGGGTGGCATGCAAGTCTCAGCTATCAACAACCAAAATCCAACACAGGAAGTCTCTTATGACATGGCAGGTAATTTTATGCAAAATGATAATTATGATTATGCTCAACTTTCTTCTGAACAGGTGAATTACATGGGGAGTGGTCCTAAAAATCCCAACAATGATCCATATTCTAAGACATACAATCAGGGGTGGAGGAATCACCCAAATTTTGGGTGGAGAGATCAACCTCAAAGACCTCAAAACTTCAACAATAATCCTCAAGGCGGTTTTCAACAGAACAACTATAATAATCGCCAATTTCAGTCTCAGCAACAACAACCACCTCAGCAGGCAAATTCTAAATCCCAAAAAGATTCTAAATGGGAAATGATGATGAGTTTCATGCAAGAAACCAGGGCCTCCATTAGAAACCTGGAGGTGCAAATGGGTCAAATGAGCAAGCAATTACCTGAAAGGTCTCCAAATACATTCCCTGGTGATACAGTGGTGAACCCAAGAGAAGATTGCAAGGCCATTCAATTGAGAAGTGGTAAGGTAGCTGGTTTTGAGACCAAGGTCAATGAAGATCCAGTTGAAGGAGAAGCTCGAGAGGAGAAGAAGGAAGAGGTAGAACACGCCCCTCCTAAGCGTGCAGATAACCCGTTTCTTGACTCTCTTGACAACTATCCCGCCTTACCAAAGGCTCCTGAATATAAGCCAAAAATGCCATATCCTCAGAGGCTTCAGAAAGCGTCCAAGGAAAAGCAATTCTCTAAATTTTTAGATGTCTTCAAGAAGCTGCAGATCAACATCCCTTTTGCAGAGGCTCTGGAGCAAATGCCTCTCTATGCCAAATTTATGAAAGAATTGTTGACCCACAAGAGGAATTGGAAGGAGCAAGAAATCGTGGTATTAACTAAGGAATACAGTGCAATTATTCAACACACCCTTCCTGAGAAAATGCCAGACCCAGGAAGCTTTGTCATTCCTTGCACCATTGGAGAAGTCGGCATTCAGAGAGCTTTATGTGATCTTGGAGCTAGCATCAACCTCATGCCACTTTCAGTGATGAAAAAGCTTCAAATTGAGGAGGTAAAACCTACTCGTATTTCTCTTCAACTTGCTGATCTTTCTATTAAATTACCTGTGGGTGTGGTTGAAGATTTACTTGTTAAAGTAGGACCATTTATCTTCCCTATTGACTTTGTTATATTAGACATGGAAGAGGAGGTAAAACCCTCTATTATACTTGGTAGACCCTTTTTAGCTACAGGTAGAGCTCTGATTGATGTGCAAAAGGGTGAATTAACCCTGAGGGTCAATGAAGAACAGGTGGTCCTGAATGTTTTTGAAGCTCTCAAGCACCCTAATGATTCTGAAGGGTGCATGAAAATAGATGTTATCGAACCACTTGTTCAAGAAGTACTGGAATCTGAGGTACTTGATGATGTTCTGGATCCTATTTCTGAGTATGAATTAGTTGAAGTTGATGATTCACCACCCCAAAAGAAGCTGATGAACACGCCAAGCAATGAGGAGGAAGCCCCCAAGCTTGAGCTCAAACCCTTACCTCCTTCCCTGAAATATATGTTCTTGGGTGGAAATGATTCATATCCAGTGATTATTAGCTCTTCTCGGAAACCTGAAGAGGAAGAGGCGCTTGTTTCAGTGCTCAAGAGTCATAAAATAGCTCTTGGGTGGACCATTAGTGACTTGAAGGGGATTAGTCCAACTAAGTGTATGCACAAGATTCTTCTTGAAGATGATGCCAAACCAGTTGTGCAACCACAAAGGAGACTCAATCCAACTATGAAAGAGGTGGTCCAAAAAGAGGTAATGAAACTATGGGAAGCAGGTATTATTTACCCTATTTCTGACAGTCCTTGGGTAAGTCCTGTGCAGGTAGTTCCCAAAAAAGGCGGGATGACAGTAATCAAGAATGAAAAGAATGAGCTTATTCCTACAAGAACAGTCACAGGATGGAGAATGTGCATAGATTACAGGAGGCTCAACACTGCTACAAGGAAGGATCATTTTCTCCTCCCTTTCATTGATCAGATGTTTGAGAGGTTAGCTGGTCATGCCTTTTATTGTTTTTTAGATGGATATTCTGGATATAATCAAATTGCAGTCGACCCTTAAGATCAAGAGAAGACAGCATTCACATGCCCCTTTGGAGTATTTGCCTACAGGAGAATGCCATTTGGACTTTGCAATGCTCCAGCAACTTTTCAGAGGTGTATGCTTTCAATTTTTTCTGATATGGTTGAAAAGTTTATTGAGATATTTATGGATGACTTTTTTGTTTTTGGTAATTCTTTTGAATCCTGCCTTAAACATTTATCTCTTGTCTTGAAACGGTGTCAAGAATCAAACCTTGTTTTAAATTGGGAAAAATGTCATTTTATGGTTACAGAATGCATTGTTCTTGGACACCGGATTTCAAGTAAGGGGATTGAGGTTGATAGAGCAAAGGTGGAGGTAATTGAAAAATTACCACCACTAACTAATATTAAGGCAATTAGGAGTTTCTTGGGTCATGCAGGATTTTATAGAAGATTTATAAAGGATTTTTCTAAAATTGCTAAACCATTGAACAACTTGTTGGTTGTTGATGTTCCTTTTGTCTTTAATTCTGATTGTCTGCATGCTTTTGAAACTCTGAAGGCAAACCTTACCTCTGCTCCCATTATAGCTCCCCCTGACTGGGATTTACTATTTGAATTAATGTGTGATGCTAGTGATTTTGCTATAGGAGCCGTTTTAGGACAGAGGCATGGCAAGCTTGTACATGTCATCTATTATGCCAGTCGTGTGTTAAATGATGCTCAAAAGAATTACACAACTACAGAAAAGGAATTATTAGCTGTTGTGTATGCTGTTGATAAGTTTAGGTCCTATTTACTTGGTTCTAAGGTTATTGTTTATACTGACCATGCTGGGTTGAAGTACCTTCTAACCAAACAAGATTCTAAACCCAGATTAATCAGATGGGTGTTACTCCTTCAGGAGTTTGATATTGAGATAAAAGACAGGAAAGGGTCAGAAAATCAAGTAGCTGACCATCTTTCCAGAATTGAGCCTGAAGCAGGAGAACAACCACCCACAGCTGTGACTGAGACATTTCCAGATGAACAATTGTTCCTCATTCAGCAGGCACCATGGTTTGCAGACATTGTAAATTACAAAGCCATGAATTTTATCCCAAGAGAGTACAGTAGACAACAAGTGAAGAAGCTATTGACTGATGCAAAGTACTACATTTGGGAAGAACCATACCTTCTTAAAAGGTGCTCAGATGGAATAATCCGGAGATGTGTCCCAGATGAGGAAAAGCAGCAAATTCTTTGGCACTGTCATGGGTCTGATTATGGAGGCCACTTTAGTGGTGAGAGGACAGCTACAAAAGTCCTTCAGAGTGGGTTTTACTGGCCGACTCTCTTCAGGGACTCAAGAGCATTTGTAAAGCACTGTGGCAGATGTGAAAAAGCTTCAAATCTCCCTGCCAACCATGAAATGCCACAGCAGGGACTTCTTGAGGTTGAGTTGTTTGATGTGTGGGGTATTGATTTCATGGGACCTTTTCCACCCTCACATTCAAACAACTATATCCTAGTGGCAGTGGACTATGTGTCCAAATGTGTGGAAACTGTGGCTTTGCCCACCAATGATGCCAAGGTGGTAATGGACTTTCTTCAGAGGTATATCTTTAGCCGATTTGGCATCCCAAGGACACTCATTAGTGATGGAGGAAGTCACTTCTGTAACAGACAGCTAGACTCTCTTCTGCATAGATATGGAGTCCGTCATAAAGTTGCAACCCCTTATCACCCTCAGACAAGTGGACAGGTTGAAGTTTCTAACAGGGAGCTTAAGAGGATTCTGGAGAAGACCGTTAGTGTTTCAAGAAAGGACTGGTCTAGGAAGCTTGATGATGCTCTCTGGGCATACCGGACAGTATACAAGACTCCAATTGGCATGTCGCCCTATTAGTTAGTCTATGGTAAATCCTGTCACTTGCCAGTTGAGCTGGAGCACAAGGCTTATTGGGCAGTTAGGTATCTGAATCTTGATTCAGAAGCTGCAGGAATTAAGCGGATGCTTCAGTTGAATGAGCTTGATGAATTCAGATATTCAGCCTATGAGAATGCCAAGCTCTATAAGAAAAGAACCAAGTTACTGCATGACAAAAAGATTGCCATCAGAGTCTTTGAGCCAGGACAAAGAGTGCTTCTATATAATTCAAGGCTCAAATTCTTTCCCGGGAAGCTGAAATCCCGGTGGTCAGGGCCGTTTGTGGTTACCAGAGCCTCACCATATGGTCATGTGGAAATACAAGAAGAAAATTCTGACAGAAAATTTACCGTGAATGGCCAGAGGTTGAAGCACTATCTTGGAGGCGAGATTGACCGCCAGAGGTCCACTCATCTACTGAACTAGCAGAACTGAACGTCAAGCTAGTGACGTTAAAGAAGCGCTTGTCGGGAGGCAACCTGATAATTTCGTATCCTTCACTATTTTTCGTAGTAATTTCTCTTAGTTATTTTTATTTTTATTGAGTTCTTACTAATTTTCTAATCATGCAGCTATGCTCTCCCAGGAACCGAACACCTCAAGCTATATTTCAAAAAAAAAAAAACGCACACACGACGCAAAAGCGTCGCTGACGCGTTCGCGTCAGATGGATGTGTGTGAAAAATAAATTTGACAGAGAGTTGCGCGGGAGTGGCGCGAGAATGGAGCCTTTTGCACAAAGAAGCCCACGCGTTCGCGTCGCTTGTGATTTTTTGCCATCCACGCGGTCGCGTCACTGACGCGGACGCGTAACCTGCAAAATCGACGTAAAAGAGTGTTTGGGCAGAGAGTTGTGCTGGCTTGGGGCACGAGTTGTGCTAAACGCACGGAATTGGTCACGCGGACGCGTGACCGATGCGATCGCGTCGATCGCACAAACGGCCATCCACGCGTTAGCGTGAATGACACGATCACGTCGTATGAAAATAGGCATCCCAAGCCATGCGAACAGAAAGTCGCGCGGGCACGCTGCTGGCTTCGCGCTAATAGCATAAAATCTAGGGCACGTGATCGCGTTCCTGATGCTTCCGCGTCATTTTGGAAAGTTCTTCTTTGCTCGAGGACAAGCAAACCTTTAAGTTTGGTATTGACGCTGTGCTTATTGGTTTTCTGGCACAAAAGGGAGGTGAATCATCTTCACAAAGGAGCACAACCTGAAGAATAAAGCGACCGCTAGGATAACTAAGGTGGTTGAGTTCCTTTTGTTTTTATTCCTCCTTTCTTTTTCTATGTTATGTTCCGGTTTTCTGCTATTTTACTTTTTCTGTTGCATGATCTTTTATTAGTTAGAATCCTAGGATTTTTTTTTAAATTTCTTTAATGCTGAAAAGATATTTCATGTACCACTCACTGAACTTGAATCTAAAAAGAAAAGAAAAAAAAGTGATGTATTGCATGAGAAATTGAGTTTAATTCTAAGAATAGTCTTATTTACTTAAATGTGGTGGTATTTTCTGTGATTTTTAAATGCATGATATGAACAGTGCATATTTGAATTTGAATCAAGGGATGTTGATGTATAAGGAATAGGAATTTAGAGAATTATTATGACTTCTCTGAAATAAACAAAAATTTAATCCTTGAAGCAAAAGAAACAGCGAAAAAAATAAAAACAAGGTCCAAGGCTCTGAGCATCAATGATTAGGGAGGTCAGAGATGATTAAAAGCTCAAAGAGTTGTGTCCCTAGTCATATGCTTGTGGTATGATTGTGTCAAGTAATCCTTGAGACAGAACACCTAGAGTTGAGATCAATTACATTTAACAGAGTATGCCAAAGGCTTTGAGCACCACTGTCTGGGAGTAATTAAAAGAAAAACTAGAACTCAAAGAGAGTTCCCCAGTTAAGTGTTTGTGGTGTTTTTGTGTCAAGTAAAGCTTGAGACAAAACATTTAAAGTCACGGCTAGGCTCAAGGTGCAAAGCACCAAAGAAAAATAAATTAAAGTAAATGTTACTGTGTTCAAGGATTAAACGGAAATGTAAAGATCAGAGAATTCATAATATTATCCGGATTCTAATTCTGAATAACAATAACATTCTTGATTCAAAGGAGAGTGAGATGCCAAACCTATTCAGGATTACAGTTATAAACCCCACTATAAAAAGAGACATCCAATTTTGTGCCAAAATTTTTAGAATTAGTGCCTAATTTTCAATTCTAAATATTTTTCTAAGGATTTTTACGATTTTATTTTCTCACTCGCAATACCGAACAGACTTAAGCCGATACTGTTGATGCGTGAGCATCTTATCTATCTTTTCCTAGTAAATTTGTATCTAAATTGTTGAGTTTAATTGAGAATTAATTATATTTTAGCCACTATGGATGCTATTTTGAGTTTTGTGCAATTTTATTTATTTTAGGTAGCATTCGGATGGATTTGATGAAGTTTCTGCAGAAAAGAAGAAGAAACCAAAGAGATGCCCAGCGAAGACCAACGCGGACACATGGCTCACGCGACCGCGCGGAATGGAGAAATTGCAATGACGCGATCGCGTGCCTGACGCGAACGCGTGAACTGGAATATGCACAAATGACACGAGCGCGTGGACGACGCGGACGCGTCACATGCGCGATCTACAAAATTACAAATGACGCTGGTTACGAATTTTGGGCTGTTTTGACCCACTTTTCAGCCCAGAAAACACAGATTAGAAGCTGCAGAATGGACAAAGCAAGTGGTCCCTAACCATCAACTGAAAATCTGTTAATTAATTCGAATTTAAATTCAAATCTTATCTTTTAAGAAAAGATATTATTTTTAATTTTTTAAAACCTATTAGGATTAGTAATAAATAGAAACTCGATACATTTAGACAGGCACCATTTTTTACCAATTTGTTACGAGAACCCTTATTTTTCTTCTCTGAACCATGAGCAACTAATCCTCCATTGTTAAAGTTAGGAGCTCTGTCTATTTGTAATAGATTAATTCGTTTGATCTTTCTAATTTATTCCATGCTTTGATTTATATTTCAATAATTATTTTCGCTATTTATTTTATGAATATGGGTGGAACGGAAGTATGACCCATGTTCTAATTGAGTTCTTGTAAAATTTGGAAAAGCTCTTTACTTGAACAACAGCTTGAAAACATATTATCCTAAATTTTAATTATTTGGATTTAATGGGATACGTGACATATAATCCCCTTTTTTTTGGGTAATTAGAATTTTTGTGGCATATAAACTGAAAATTGATTTTTACCCTCTAATTGGAATTAACTGACCAAGGAATTGGCAGTTAATTAATTTTAGAGGAGACTAGGAAGGTCTAAGGAATTAGGGCCTAGTCACATATAGTTTGCCATGAATTTATATCTTGCATGATTAAATTAGTTAGTAATAAAAAATTTAATTCGGAAAAATAGATAACTCTGAAACCTTAACTATCTTCTCGTTATATTATTCCCAACTTATTTATTTATCTGTGTTTAATGCTCTTTGAATACCAAAACACTCTTTTCTGCTTGCCTAACTAATCTTATCAAATACTATTGTTGCTTAATCCATCAATCCTCGTGGGATCGACCCTTACTCACGTAAGGTATTACTTGGTACGACCCGGTGCACTTGCCGGTTAGTAAGTGTGGGTTATAAATTCCACACCAAAGCACTGTTCTTTTGGGTGTATTTCTGTGAATTTTCTTTTGATTCACATTTTACATATAGATACATATATATAATATTAGGGTTTAGGGTTTTAGGGTTTACAGGTTAGGGGTAAGGGTTTAGGTTTTAAGTGTTTAGGGTTCAGGGTTTTAGGCTCAAAGCATCAGGGGGGATAGATTTCAGGGTGTATATTCAACTTTCTTTGGGTGTAAAAAATTGCAGGTTATGGGTGTATTTGATTTGATGTTTTTCTTCATATTATAGTACCTGTAATTCATACATTTTGAATACAATACAGACAGTTTAACAGCACAGACAGTTTGGGTGTATATTTAAGCAATCTTGGGTGTATATTAAACTTCTGTTGGGTGTAAAAGTTTATAATTTGTGTTTAGATCTACCTTGATATTTTCCTTCATATTTTACCACCTGTAATACAGAGTTTTTGAATACAGCACATACAGTTTAACTATGAAAAAAAATTTCATTTAATAGAAGTTGTTTATAAATGACAAATTTTTAGAGCATTTGTTCAATTTACAAACTAGCTAGCAGTTGGATTACTCAGTTTCTATATCAGTAGAATTTATCTGACAAAATGGACTCAATAATACTGACGATGGCTTCGACAGTCTTATTGCATTACTCGCTTTGATCTCTCTCTTTATTCAATTCACTGAATAGTATCCGCGAGGCATATTCTACTCTATAGTGGTCCACCTCCTCCTACTATATTTTTTCTTATATTTCTTCCAGGTTGGTTTCTCGCTGCCATTTTTTCTGAAATGAAAAATGCACCTAAAGATATCAGTAAGATACACCCATATATATGAGTCAGATACACCCATAGATATCAGTAAGATATATGATTCAGATACACCCATATATATCAGTCAGATATCACTCAAACATGCATCAATATACAATGTCAAGCAACATTACAAGGTCAAGCAATATACACCCATGGACAAGCAAATATAAGCAACTGCTGACTATTACAGTATATCAGTTCAGAAATATACACCCAACAACTTATGCCATATACACCCAACAAATTACCTAATATACACCCACCAAACTACGGAATATACCCCCAAAAATTAGTTACCAGAAGAAGTAGAACAACAAGAACAGTAACACCTAGAAGAACTAAGAAGAACAGTGTAACATAGAACGAAGAATAACAGTAAAACCTAGAACAAGTAGAACATCATAAAATGTAAAATGAGACGTAGAGCAAGAAGAACAGTAAAATGTAAAACAACGTAGTATAACAGTAAAACCTAGTTCTTCAATTTCAAAATGTGGAAAATATACAGGAATGGTAATGTAACGTACCTTGAGTATTATAGCTTTGTTTTCTCTGGAGATTCTTGATCGAGAGATCTATGTTGTGTTGATGGAATTTTCGAATCTTAGCGACGAGTTGTATATTTTCAGTATCAAATGATGCTCGAAAATGGAATTTGTTTTTTCTCTGAATGGCTTTGAGAAGTGGAAGAAGTGGAAGAGTCTGCCATTAAGGGGCGGTTTACGTGAATCGTAACCGTTTGAGTGGAGCGCGTGAATGTTACGCTCCATTCAATATAATTCAATGCGCGTGTGGAATGTTTGTGGGCTGGGGGGCTTGTAACACTTGTAAGGCCTTTTTGCTTGTATGTGTAGCAGGCCCCTATAATAATTTTGCTAGATAATTAACAGAATCTAGCCAACAAATTACCTAATATACACCCACCAAACTACGGAATATACCCCCAAAAATTAGTTACCAGAAGAAGTAGAACAACAAGAACAGTAACACCTAGAAGAACTAAGAAGAACAGTGTAACATAGAACGAAGAATAACAGTAAAACCTAGAACAAGTAGAACATCATAAACTGTAAAATGAGACGTAGAGCAAGAAGAACAGTAAAATGTAAAACAACGTAGAATAACAGTAAAACCTAGTTCTTCAATTTCAAAATGTGGAAAATATACAGAAATGGTAATGTAACGTACCTTGAGTATTATAGCTTTGTTTTCTCTGGAGATTCTTGATCGAGAGATCTATGTTGTGTTGATGGAATTTTCGAATCTTAGCGACGAGTTGTATATTTTCAGTATCGAATGATGCTCGAAAATGGAACGTTTGCTTTTTCTCTGAATGGCTTTGAGAAGTGGAAGAAGTGGAAGAGTCTGCCATTAAGGGGCGGTTTACGCGAATCGTAACCTTTTGAGTCGAGCGCGTGAATATTACGCTCCATTCAATATAATTCAGTGCGCGTGTGGAATGTTTATGGGCTGGGGGCTTGTAACACCTGAAATGTTTGTGGGCTGGAGACTTGTAACACTTGTAAGGCCTTTTTGCTTGTATCTGTAGCATGCCCCTATAATAATTTCGCTAGATAATTAACAGAATCTAGCCAACAAAATAAGAAGGTAATAAATATTTTTGAATTATATTTTATTTTTTAAATTATTATTAATTAGTGATTATTTAAATTTTATTTTTTAAATGTATAAAATTAATAATTATTAATTACAGTTATTTAAAATTAATAGATTAAAAATT
>NC_029779.3:16639084-16640205 GCF_000817695.3 Arachis duranensis
TTATAAATATTTTTATATTTTAAATATTTTTACAATTTAAATATTGTTATAAATATTAAATTTAGCATATTACATAAAAATAATTTTTAAAAAGTAGATTTTTGAATTTTTTTATCAAGTCTTTTATTAGTTAAATTCAATAATAAATCAGACTTAATATTTAAAAAAATTATAATAAATAATAGGTCAGACTCAAATAATGAGAACGAAGAGATTATATTATTTAAAATATAATTTATTAATTTTTTTTTAAGTTAAAAATGAGATTTGAATGCAAAATTTTTAAATAAAAATAAAAAATTATACTATGTAAATTATAAAAATAAAAATAGTTGTATAAATAGAAGTCTAACTATTCATTGAAATTTTTTTTCAAATATTGGGCTACTGTGGTAACTCCCAAAAATTACCGTTGAGGCACATATTACGCCGTTGTGGTTGGCGGCAGCAGGATATTGTAGGTCAACCAGACAACCACACTGTTAAGATTAAAAACAGCGATGACATTTTGTGTTGACCAACAATTTTACCTCCTGCTCTTAGTGTATTTATTTACTATGTTTAGACGAGTCAAACCATGGGCCCTCGATCTTTTACTGTGCCAAATGTCGTCTGTGGATTGGCTGCCCTGACTTGACCACCTTAGTCTAAGACCGCACCTTTGTATATAAATATATTTCTTTAATTCATTTTAAATATATATATTTTATATTTTAATATATAATTTATACATTTAATTAATTTATTAGCTAATTTGTATGGACACATTATATGCTTGGAAATATAAATTATTAACTATTTTGAGATAAATTTTAAAACACATTCAATCTGTTACAAATAAATCTTATTAACTCTTTCAAGATAGATTTACTTATCCTAAGGTTTTAACAAACTTTTCATTACATATTTTGTTTCCTTTGTAGTAAGCACTTTGTTTTAAGTTTTGGCTCCTCATTTATTTATTTTTTTATGTTTGGATGGTTTCTTATTTTTTTCTCAATATTGTTTGTTTGGATTGAAATTTGTTAAATGAGAGTTTATATAAAATTAATTTTAATTAAAAGTGAGTTAGTATTAATGTTATTTATATTTAGTAACTTTTATATTAAAATAAATTATAA
>NC_029779.3:16640402-16643370 GCF_000817695.3 Arachis duranensis
CTTTTTTAGTAGGATCAATAATTTATATTATAATAAATTATAATAATAAATATAATATATAAGAATTACAATTATAAATTTTATCAAAGCAAAAAATAGGAAAATTTCATATAAAAAAGACAGAGGAAAAGAACTCATATAAAAAACAATAAAAATTTTATTAATGGGTTGTCAGGCGGGATTCGAACCTTACTTAAGCAGACTAATGAGCTAACTACTAGATCAACCCAACTTGATTATTCTGTTATGTATGCATTAAGTTTGAATTGAGTCTTCCTTCTAATCTACTTTCAGTGTTTACAGAAAAAACACATTTATATGCATATGACAAATAAGCACATATTTAATTACCGATGAGTCATAAATTATTTTATTATTGAAAAAAAATAAAAACACCAACTTTGAGACCCTGTTGCTATTAAATATCAATTAATAGAAGCAGAAAAGCAAAACTGAAGAGTTCTTGCCTCTTACTTCTTCTTTGTGAGCAGAGAGAGAAAAGTACCATATCTTGTTTGATGGAAGAACAGAGTCCAAACTCTACAACAGAGTATATGATGGTGAAGCTGCAGGAACTTCGAGCAGATTTAGAGAACGACATGATGCAAATTCCGTTGGAAGAAGAAATGGTACAAAAGTTCATGCAAGACCTCTATAAGGAGATCAATACAAAAACTACAATTGCATGCTCCGCTAATCCCACGCCACCAGTGCTGTCACAGAATGACATTTTCATCCCCCTTCTTAACGAGGATCAAGAAAAGAACATAGAGCACTTTGGAGCTGATTTTGATGACGAGTGGCTGTCAAAAGTTCTTGTTTGGTGCCAGATTGTGGACAATAGTGAGTGGTTTTGAGTTCAACTCCATCATGATATGATTATGATAGATGTATCAAGATGTATCAGATGCTTTCTATGATAGTGTTTGTTTCTACTTGTATGTATACTTACATGTATGCCAGTGTTAATTAATATTAATAATTAAGTATCTTGTCAAGTGTGAATTATTAGTAGTAAATTAAAAGTATAATTTGGATGTAAATTATTTGGATGTTTGTCATATATATATAATTAAGTTGTGTTCGT
This sequence comes from Arachis duranensis, assembly GCF_000817695.3. NCBI lineage: Eukaryota > Viridiplantae > Streptophyta > Magnoliopsida > Fabales > Fabaceae > Arachis > Arachis duranensis. The sequence goes on from NC_029779.3 coordinate 16,641,490, forward strand.
TTGTTGTTTCTTTCTTTTAGCTTTGCCTACTCTTCTATCTTACTATTTTCTCTTTTACTTTCAATCAATCATCAAAACTTAGAAGTAAATGCAACAGAGTGTATTATAAGATATTTGCCATAAATAGTTCATATGTTGTGAAATGGAAAATTATATTTGTCAAATTGTTGTTGTAGTTACTTTGTATTATAAGATATCTCAAGTCTCGTGAAGAAAGGAAAAAAATCCTACCAATTTAGTCTTAAAAAGTTAGGATGTCCCTCATACATTGTATGAGACATGCATGGCTTTGTATAAAAAAAATAAAAATATTTTAAGAGTACAACTCTTATTATTTGAAAGTTGATTATATATTCAACTGTATAAAGAGATTTTTAATATAACTATTTTTAAGAATATAATTAAAATTTATTAAACTTATTATAATATTATTAGTAGGTATTTTTATTTTTAATAAATAAATAATATATTTTGGATTTAAATATTATATCCTTTTAAAAAAATGAATTCTTTCATCAATTAATAAAGTCTTCAATTTTTATAGAATAGATAATTTTGATATTTTCAATAATTAATTACACTAAGTTGGATAGTAAAAATCTTTAATAATTGATTTGTACTTATTAAGTCAGATCAAATTACACTTACCAAATAGTACATCTCTGTATAGGTGAGATAAATTAATAGAAGCACGAGAATATTAACAAATCTTTCAAGTTTCGTAGATGAAGCAAATTCTTGTCCGGTCAACTCATAGAAACAATTTTTTGCTTGCTCTTTACTTTGTATGTAGTTGACTAGTGTCCAAATTTTTTTTAAAGAAAGGAGCTCAATTCAACATTATGGAATATATATAGTTCAATCTAAATGCAAACAAAAATAAAAGAAATTAGTCTTAATAAATACAAACATCTTATGTCAACTAACACAATCACAAATAAAAAAAAATACCACAAAGAATTAAAGATTTTTATCTACTATCATCTTTAATATTATCATCCATGGCCTATAGAATCATTGACGCTCTTAGCTGTGCACTGAATATATACCAATACTGAGTACACAGAGTACACTACACCTATTTCCACTTTCAAGAATATTGAGTCTATTATTAAAGTAGTCATAAGAAAATCTTGTAAACAAAATTACATTTTTTTTCTTATATACTAACTTATATGTATATATCAAGACAATTAAAAATGATAAATCTTCTCTTAAATCAACTTTCTAAATGTTATAAATTTTTATCAAGGATTTACTTGGAGATATATGCAGCAACTATTTGCACAGGTTAATACCAACCGTAATAAGTAATAACATTATAGAATTCATTTGGAGATGGTTGAAGTCAATATCTTAACTTAGCTTTTATTTTTTAAAACACAAGTTGCTCGTTCACATTTTATTGCCACAAGTAAGTGTTAGTGGTTTATTTTAAAAATAGAGTTGTAAGTATTTTCTTTAGTTTGAGTTCAGCTCAAAGTTTAAAAGCATCTTGTTTTTTAAAGTTTTGGTTTTCACAACATACTAGAATACTTTATTAACATAGTTATAAAAAAATATTAAATAAAAATAGAAAATCAACTAGTATTGATTTAAATGTAGATTAATATGAAAAAAATGTTTATTGTCTAATATTTGTAATAATAAACAAAATATCTATTACTTTATATATTATATACAATATGTTATATAATATAGAAAGTGAAGTATACAATATTTAAAAACTAATTAAAATTAATTTAAATAAATAAATTTTATTATTCAATTATCTCAATTAAAATTTTAATAATGTAATTATATTTTCTTTATATATAATACTCTCAATAATATATATTTTAAAAATATAAAATATTTTAAAAAAATATATTTTTATTATTA
>NC_029779.3:16643824-16652091 GCF_000817695.3 Arachis duranensis
GATTTGTAACTTATATTATGAGTAAATTTGCCGTCTTAATTTAAAAATAATTAAATTTTTATTTTTGTATTTAATTAACTTCTTTACTTTAGAAGTTTAATCTTATGTCATGTTTTCAATAACAATGGATATTGGATACTAACATATAATATGATAATTATAAAATAAATGACTATTTAAATAACAGTGAGTATTAATAAATATTATTGATGAAAGAAATAATACAAACAAAGACTACACTATTATAATGTAAAAAAAAAAAAAATTAATTGGACGAACTTTGATTCATTAAGATTTTTTTCTCTTTCATTTGAAATAAAAGAAATTATATTTTGTTAATCCATCTCCTTTGTTATAGTCCATCATCAATATCTTTTTCAAATTCAATTGATATAATCAATTATATGCATCTTCTTTGATTCTTATCTTTTCTAATTTTAGTACTCACAAATAACTTGCTAATCATCTTAATATATCTTTTTTTTTTCTATTTATTACTTTTTTTTGTGCAAAAAAAAATTCTCTCCGTCACATATTTATATATTAAGAATACTTTCTAAGATTTTTTCTTGAAGGGAGAGAAGAGAATAACCTATATATACACACACTAATACTTGTTTTATCCAAATCTAACATAAATTTGCATTCTACTCAATTTTACTACAAATTGAGAAATAGAGCACTACAATTTAACATAAAGCTTTTGCTTAAATTCTTCAATATCGTTTTATTACTACAGTATTTTAAATATCATTTTGTTACTTAAAGGATAAAGGGGGAGTATAACACACTAAAATTCCTCTCTTAAATTGAAATTCAAGAACAAAAACCCAAAAAAATATATCAATCTGTAAAAACATAGATCTCTTTATTAGTAAAATTGTTGAAACCTCTTTTCAATAGCATTTGAATAAGACTACAACCCTTTTGACACTGTAGTCTGTGTCCCATAATTTTATATTAGCCAACATCTATATGGTGGCCAAGTTAACGGTGGCTAAATAATTACAAATTGATTGACAAATATAGCAGTGACATTTGATAATGGAAAAAGGCCGATTAAAAATTTCAGTTATGTACAAATTTTATTTATGACTAATTGAAGGAATGCATTCCACCTAAACACATGGATAAGACAAATTTTAGGACAAAGTAAACGAAAAACGGGAAGAGTTAACAGAACGATGGAGGTGTGGTACAAGATGGAGGCAATAGCGGAAAAAAAGGGGAAAAAATTGGATATTGGGTAAATGAAAGCAATTTCATTGAGGAAGAGACGGAGAGGCAGATAGGTCATAGGTGGCGGTGGCCATGAATACCAATTGCTGGAACCATAATAAGAAGCCCCGTGGAATCAAAGACTGCATTCGGTTCCTGTAGCTCCAGGTAGAAGAAGACATTTCTTACCGACTCGAGGCTAGTGCTTGTAGCGGCAAACCAAATCTGCCAGGCTGAATCCAAGAAGAGGAATTGTATGATTAGATGATGTTTCCCTTATTTTCCATCTCTTCTCTGTTAGTATATTATTGGTGAAAATTTATGTTCAATCAATTTTATGGAAATTGATGGTGAATATTAAGTTGATTTCAGGTAAAATTGATATATAAGAGTTGTTAGATAAAAATTTAGTCAAATCAGTTAAATTATCTAACGATTTTTAGATATCAACTTTACGTAAAATTAATTGTATTTAAATTTTTACTAAAATTAATAATTAAAAATTATTAAATAATTCAACTAATTTAATTAAATTTTTATTTAATAATTTTTAACTATCAATTTTATGTAAAATTAATTACACTTCAATTTTCAACTATATTATTTGGTTAATGTGGAGATTAGAAACCAAAACCACAAAACAAAAAGTATTTACTGTATCAATCAAAAACATGGTCAGCAAGCATTCTATCTTCTACGTTTTTTTTATTGTGACTCGTCAGTCACTTGTAGTCACCTTTTATATTTTTTCCATTTACTCAATTGTTATTATTTAGGGTAAAACAGTTATATACACTAAACCAATAACAATATCTATAAATCACCCAAGTTAAATAACGTTACATAAATATTTCAAATTATATTTTTATATAAAAATCAAATTAAAATAATTTAAATTATATAATATAATAATAAATCGAAAGATTTGAATTACATAGGAGCATTGTTTGAAATATAAATAGGATTTGTTAAATTTAAATTAGTATGGAACTAATTCGATTTATTACTTATAACAAATTATTGATTTACTACTTTTAAGTTAATTATTTAGTTATTTTATATTAATTTTAAAACATAAATATCAATAAAAAATATCTCCTATTTGGATTCAAATAAAATATCAAAAAATCAAAAATGAATAAAAATAGAAATTCAGCTTTTGTATTTTCGTTTAAATTTCAAAAAATTTACATTTTTATAAACTTATAAATTTAAAACAGAACATTCAACGATTTTTAAAATTTTATTAAAAATTATCCTTTAACTTATTAGCGTATAAAAAATTATTAACAATATTTTTGATGCTGAAAAAGCTAATATAAAATATAACCCTCCAAAATAGTTATAAGAGTTAAAACTTGAATTTTTGTCAGAATCAGAAGTAACAGATAGTTATAAATTATAAAATGACCAACTATATTTATACAATATGTAATTTGACCAACTATATTTATATTGTATTTTAATTATTTCTCAAATTACATATTATATAAATATAGTTGGTCATTTTATAATTTATAACTATCTTTTATTTCTAATTCTTAAAAAAATTTAAATTTTAACTCCTATGCCACATTAGAAGACTATACTTTATATTAACTTTTTTAATATCAAAAGTCCCGGTAATAATTTTTTAAATGCTAATAAGTCAAATGATACTTTTTAATGGATTTTAGAAATCGTTTAATGTTCTGTTTTACATTCATAAATTTAAAAAATGTAAAGTTTCTGAAATTTGAACTAAAATATAAAAGTTGAATTTTTATTCTTATTCATTTTGATTTTTTTGATATTTAATTTTAATCCAAATGGAGTACTTCTTTATTGACATTTCAATTTAATTCAAGAAATTTATACTACAAAATTTATAAAAAAAACACCAACCTAGTTGAATTACAAATTAAAATAATAAAAATAAAGGTAAAAAATAGGAAAAACCTTAAAATATGATTACAATTTCATTAGTATTTTGAGCAACATTACATAAAATATTGTGTCGAAGAGACACATAAGATAAGTAATATCTAATTAAAATAACAAAACCCTATTTAATTAAAAATAACATAAAATTAAAAGCCCGGTTAAAATAACGTAATAGTTATTGGCCATTATTGCATTAAAGAAAATTCAATTTATTTTGGTAACAGAAAAATTCAATTATTTTATTATTAAATGCCATTGCTAAAACCTAAAAGTAAGAGTTGCAACATGGGTCAGCCTGACGCGCTCCACTGAGCGAGCCAAATTTATCCCATTTCATTTTGTATTGTGGGTTCAAAATAGCAGTTCATACTATCTTTTGACAAGTTGGCCCATTTCTTGTTGAATTTTTAATAATAAAATTCTAAAATCCAAAATTTTATAGAAATATGAAGTGATTGAGTAATTTAAAAAAAATTAAATTATCGTTTTTTTTTAACGTTTGTGTAGATCTTAAAATTGTCCTAACATTTAAATCGTTTATTTAACTCTCTAATATTTTAAAATTGTCCTACTTTAGAGTCATGCCAGCTAATGCACCTGCGTGGGAGTGATTTGGACTTTGTTAATAATCTGTTACAAGTAGTAAATCGAATCAAGTTGATTCGATTTATATTGTTCCATACTAATTCGAATCACAATGATTCAATTTATACTTTAAACAAAGCTCTCATGTGATTCAAATCAATGTGTTTTGATTTATTATTATATTGTATAATTTAAATTAATTTAATTCGATTTATATAGAAGTATGATTTGAGATATTCATGTAACGTTATTTGATTTGAGTGATTTATGTAATATTGGCATTAGTTTGGTTTATATGAGAGTTTTATCATATTATCTATGGTGCTTCTGTTTATACATAAATTTTAGAAGGATGAAAAAAATTAAAACAAAAAAGTTTAAATAATACGAAAAGATGGAGGGTACTTTTAATTCAAAAAATTTATACTAAAAAGTTTATATAAAACACCAAACTAGTTGAATTACAAATTAAAATAATAAAAATAAAAGTAAAAAATAGAAAAAATCTTAAAATATGATTACAATTTTATTAGTATTTTGAGCAACATTACACAATATATTGTGTCAAAGAGACACAGAAAATAAGCAATATTTAATTAAAATAACAAAATTTTAATTAATTAAAAAATAACATAAAATCAAAAGCTTCGTTAAAATAACGTAAGAGTTATTGGCAATTATTGCAATAAATAAAATTTAATTTTTTTTGTAATGGAAAAATTCAATTATTTTGTTGTAACATGTCATTGCTAAAATTTAAAACTAGGAGTTACAACATGAGTTAGTCTGCCTCACTCCATTGATGTCTGCTATTAAGCTAGCCAAATTCATTCCATTTCATTTTGTATTGTGTGTTTAAAATAGCAGCCCATAATATCTTTTGACGAGTTGGCTCATTTCTTATTGAATTTTCAATAAATAAAATTCTAAAATCCAAAATCTTATAGAAATATGAAGTGGTCGAGTAGTTTTTTTAAAAAAAAACTAAATTATCGTTTTTGTCCTTAACGTTTGTATAGGTCTTAAAGTTGTTCTAACATTTAAATCGTCTTATTTAACTCCTTAATATTTTAAAATCGTTCTACTTTTGAGTCATGCCAGCTGATGCACCTGTATGGGAGTGATTTGGACTTTATCAATAATCTGTTACAAGTAGTGAATCGAATCAAGCTGATTCGATTTATATTGTTCCATACTAATTCGAATCACACTGATTCGATTTAGTACTATAGTGTATAATTTGAATTTAAACAATTCGATTTGTAAATACCGTAAAATTAACGAATAATTAGTCAATAAATTAATTTTTAATAAAATAAATTAGAAATGTGAATTTTATAGTTTAATAAGATAGAGCTAATTAAAATAAGAATTTTGACACTAATTTTAAAGAATTTGGCCCAAAATTGGGCCACGTAAAATTAACGAATAATTAGTCAATAAATTAACTTTTAATAAGATAAATTAGAAATGTGAATTTTATAGTTTAATAAGATAGGTTAATTAAAATAAGAATTTTGACACTAATTCTAAAAAATATAGCCCAAAATTGGGCCAACGAGTTAAATCGGTTGAATTGGATCCATATTGGACCCCCAAGGCCCAACCCAATACCCATTAAATAAAAAGAGCTTCAACTATTGTCCCTTCCCTCAAAGGGAAACACGCTGGAACTTGACAAAAAGGCGGAAGGTTACGGTGAGAAGAGGAGAAGGAAAAACCTAATTACCTCCAATCTTCAATTGCTTATATCTTTCAATTTAGAACTCTAATTGACGAGTCGTCAGTAGTCATGCCTTTGTCTCGGAATTCACTACGAAACCCATATAACAAAGTTATTGGTAAGCCTCACTTTTATTCTCAGTTGTTCACTCTTCAATTTCGGAATTCTTGAATTTTGGTATTGAGATTTTGTGTAACTTCGATGTTTAGGATCAAATTAACTTGGTGGACTTGCCGAATTTTGTCCCAATTTTCTGTTGATAAGGTTAACAATCTCAGCCCTTGTGAAATTGTGTATATAGCAAATCCTATTTTGATTTACTAGTGTTTATATGATACTAGATTGATTTATGTATTTTGAGAGCAAATTGGTGGTATTAAAAACTTGAAGTTCACTTTCGGGGATGAAAAATATATTTGGTGAGGTCTAGGAGCTTGGGTATCGAGGGCTTGTGGTGCCTTGTGGCTTAGGAAGAAATCGACCAAGGTATGATTTTGATTTCTTGTATTTAATATATAATGTCTTGTGAAAATTTAGGTTAGATGACTTAGGATAAGTTGGATTGAGACTGTTGATGGTGGATATGTTAAGGTTAATAATTTTAATGTTATTATTGGAAATGTTAGAAGAATTTGTATGCAAGATTGAGGTATGATTGATTTTGGTAGAAGGTGAGATTGTGATGCTAAATTGGTATGGTGTGGTGTTGTTTATGTGTATAGAAAGTTGATATCTTTTGGTGAAAATAGAGGTTTATGAATTTTTGTGAAAATCTAATTTTTAGCCGAACTTCGGCGAGTCATAACTTGGCTTCTGAACTTTCAAATTATTTTAAACTTGTTTCATATAAAAATTGGGTTCGTGATGTTTACGCCATTCGAAGAACGGATGAAAAATGTTTTAAAATGAGAAAGTTATGTGCATCAGAAGATCGATATGTAAAATTGAAATTCTGCAGACTTAACCATTTTTTGACTAATCTGCAATGCATCCGTACGCAAACCCGTCCATACGCGGACGAGGTAATGCGTACGCGTGATGGGCAAATTGCACTCTCACACGTGTCCGTCCTTGTTTCAGCAAACATGAATTTTGTGTTTTAAAACTTAATTTCAAACCTCTAAACCACTATTTTTACTCTTTTAGCCCCTAGATTTTAGTGGTATGCCTAGTATTGAGATGAAGTTAGGAAAAGGTTGTAACTTGGAGATGAAGAAAGCTTGAGAAGTGACGAATTAGGTATGAGGAGGTGGTATTGTAAAATCACCGCCAGTGAAATGGTGGAGGTTAGGATCCCCTCCTTTGTTATTCTTGAGCATATGTGAACGTACTTCCTGGGTAGACGTAAGAGTTGTGGTTTCGTCCCACTTGCTCCAAGTTGGTTAGTACAGAGGCTCCCTGGGTAGATGCAAGGATTGTGGTTTCGCCCCACTTGCTTCGGGTTATGATGAGTTATGTATAAAAGTGTAAATATATTATGTATAAGTAATGCTATGGCCATATTGAATAATTATAAAATGTTTATGAATGAATATGAAATAATTTTCTGATATACGAGTTTTCTTGGGTAAAGTACCGTGTCTTACCACCGTGTGTTTTAGATTGAGATTCGATACTCTGTTGACCCTACAACATAAGAGTGACCGAAAACTTATAAATTCTCGAGAAATATATCCCCCAATGAGCAAAATTTATATATATGAATGAGAAAAAAACTATGTATAGACTCTTGGGGATGCGCGTCGAGGGACAGTCCAGGGTTTAGCAGCCGGACTTATCAGGTTGGCTTGATAACTGACAGATGAGACTCATCAGCCATAGGGCAGGCATGCATCATATGCATATTGTTTAAATTGCCTGTTTGTGCATTATTTGGGAATGCCTAAGTGAACTTACCATGTTAATTGTTATATTTGCTACCTGAAGTACTTATATTCTATCCGTGTTTGTTATTGTATGCTTGGTTGTCTGTGCGGTTCTCTGGTGTTGGAGGATTGGAGGAAAGGAGGAGGATTGAGAGTTAGGTTTGAGTTTTAGATGAGATTGAAACCTTTAGAGAACCACCCTGACTTATGGTTTCTGTTTTAGTTCTTTAAGCTTTATAATATGAGTGTCGGTGTTCTAAGATTGCCCCTGACTTTTCCAAGACCTTATATCTTATGTATGCGGCATCTTTATCATGCTAAGAACTCCCGTTTCTCATTCCATACGAATATTTGTGTTTTTCAGATGCAGATCGAGAGGCACCTCGCTAGGCATCTGGAGTTCTCTACAATGAAGTGGGGTTTTAGGATTTGATATTTTGTTCCATTTTGTTATATATATACATACATACATTATGCTTTACTGTTGCACCTCATAGAGGTTTATGGAGAACTAGAATTACTTTTATGTATTTTTGGATTATAGTTTCTTATATGTATTTATATGACTAGAGGCACCTCGCTAGGCATCTGGAGTTCTCTACAATGAAGTGGGGTTTTAGGATTTGATATTTTGTTCCATTTTGTTATATATATACATACATACATTATGCTTTACTGTTGCACCTCATAGAGGTTTATGGAGAACTAGAATTACTTTTATGTATTTTTGGATTATAGTTTCTTATATGTATTTATATGACTATTCTCTGGCCAGTCTTACTTTCACAAGTTGAGTTCAGAGCTTGATATTTTGTACTCTTTACCCTCTACTCTTGCTTTTATGTTTATGAACCTTAGTTTTTTTTCGTACGTAAGTAACCTTATATCCTGAGCGTTGCGCTTTTAATTTTGTGATTTTGCTTTAGTTATTCCTTCAAGGCTCCTCGTATACT
>NC_029779.3:16653621-16656567 GCF_000817695.3 Arachis duranensis
TTGCTGCACGTTCTTCTTCCTCTTACTCTTCTTCTCCTTTTCTTTCGTTTCTGCACGTTCTTCTTCTTCCTCGTCTTCCTCTTCTTCTTCTTCATTTACGCGCTCTTCTCTCTGTTTTTTCGTTTTTTTTTTCGATTTTTCATGGTAAAATCTTTATGGAAGAAGAAGAAGCAGTAGAAGATGAGGAGGAGAAAGAGAAAGAGTTCTGAATTATGCATAAGATGTACTTCAACGAATTTTGGGTGTATTTTCTTAAATCCTTTGGGTGTAGTTTTGTAATCTTTTTTGTGTATTTCTATAATTCTTTGGGTGTATTCCTATAATCGTTTGGGTGAATTCCTGTAACCGTTTGGGTGTATTTCTGTAATCATTTGGGTGTATTTCTGTAATCGTTTGGGTGTATTTCTGAAGTTCCATTATCTTCAAAAGGATTACAGAAATACACCCAAAGGATTACGAAAATACACCCAAAGGATTTAAGAAATACACCCAAAATTCGTTGCATAATTCAGAACTCTTTCTCTTTCTCCTCCTCATCTTCTGCTGCTTCTTCTTCTTCAAAACGATTTCAAAGCTTGATTTCAGAAACCATGAAAATCGAAAAAAAATGAAGAAGAGGAAGAGGAAGAGGAAGAGGAAGAGGAAAAACTTGATTTCAGAAACTATGAAAATCGAAAAAAAAAACGAAGAAGAAGAAGAAGAAGAAGAAGAAGAAGAAGAAGAAGAATAAGAAGAGGAAGAGGAAGAGGAAGAGGAAGAGGAACCGTTCATAATACAGTGTAGTGCTTTGAAAACAGGAAACGGATGAATAACGCATTAAAAGACCCGTTAACAACCTGTAAGACTTGTAAGTCAAAAAGACTTGTATGTATAGCTGGCCTCTATTTGATTTGGGTGATTTATATAATATTGGTATTGGTTTGGTTTATATAAGTGTTTTACCATATTATCTATGGTGCTTCTATTTATACATAAAATTTAGAAGGATGAAAAAAATTAAAAAGAAAAAAGTTTAAATAATATGAAAAGATGGAGGGTACTTTCAATTCAAGAAATTTATACTACAAAATTTATATAAAACACCAAACTAGTTGAATTACAAATTAAAATAATAAAAATAAAGATAAAAAAATAGGAAAAACCTTAAAATATGATTACAACAAATGTAATTATCCGTGCCATATACGTAATAAGATTAAAATTATAATTTTAAATTATTTTTTAAAATTAATTTAAATTATAATAATTTGATTAATAAAAAATTAATATGTTATGCATTGTTTTTTTTTTAAATTTAGTATTAATTGGATTAACTTTAAAATAATTATTAATTGATTTTAATAATCTACTTTCTTCAATAAATCAGACATATATATTGAATGTGATCATAAATAATATAGTAATAGTTAAATCTACCCACAAACATATTGGTTATTATCACACTCTAAAACAAATTAAATATAAAGGCTATTAGCACGCACTTATAAATCTATAAAATTGCACTGTCTTTAATTCGTGTAAGGGTTTATTTATCAAATAAACTTAAAATATAAACAAAAAATATTTATAAAATGGACCTAGTATCACTTGAAAGAATCATGAAAAATAATCAACTTACCTTATCATCCATAAGTCGTGTTGTTCTTGTCAAATTTGGATGAGACTTTTCATAACCTTATAATTCTTGCCTTTATTTTTCAAACTTTTTCATTACATAATCTATCATAGGTAATACTGTTGATAGAATCGTAGTTAGTATCCTTTAGATATGAAAAATAATAAACAGAATAAGTTCTATGTCTGAGGTACGAATTTTCTAGATGATAAATAATTGTAACAATACACTATTAATCCTTATATATATATATACGCACACTAATTATACACGGTAATAGTTAACAAATATTTTCAATATATATGTTATCGACATTAATTATATGCCAATATTTTTATGAAAGAGCTAAAAGAGGAGATATATAAATATATATAATATTATTGCTATATAGGAAGTATACATAAATTGCTACATTTTTTTATTATGTTATACAACTTAAAATTATACTATTATATTATTATTAATCCTAGATACTTGCTATAATTATATCAAATTTAATTATGAATCTAAATAAATAAAATAGATAACATTCAATATTATTTTTTCTTTTTTACATTCAATATTACTGTAAATATAAAAAGTAAAATAATTAATGAAAAATATGAGCAACACTTGAATGAGAATTAGAACTATATCAATTAATATAATTAAAATGATTAAAAATATCGATGATTTATAAGTAGTTTAATAACACATTAAATATTAATTTGATATAATTATAATGAAGATATTTTCTTAAATTAATATAATCGTGCATTATTCATGAGCTAATTGTAATATAATTAAAATAAATTTATTTGAGAAAAAAATTCATGTATAATTTTCAAACATTATAATAATTTTTTTATTTATATATACGTATATATTAATTTTGTTAAATAATTATATATATATATATAAATAATTATATACATATACATAAATAAAAAATATATGAATTATATTTTGTTAAACTCCATGTTACCAGCTATTAAAAATATTTAAATCATATGTATTAATTTTTTTGTTATAATTATTTCGTTTTATATATATGATTATTTTTTATTCTACAATCGTGCAATAATATTTTCTATAATATTATTGCTATATATGAAGCGGCTTTATATTACTATAATTATATCAAATTTAATTATGACTGTAAATAAATAAAATAGAAAACAATCAAAATTAATTTTTTTATAGTCAAAATTTACTGTAAATATAAAAAATAAAATCACTAATGATTAAAATTTTGAGTAGAAAATAAAAATCCATAAACTAAATTCAATTTGTTAACTAATTAATTGTATGTCCATATAATATTATTATTATATATTGATTAAAACTGTAAA
>NC_029779.3:16656844-16660229 GCF_000817695.3 Arachis duranensis
ATCTAAAATTAAATAATATTCAACAGTAATTATGTGACAATTATAATTCAAAAATTACTGTATATGAAGTCACGTGAATGATTATTATAATTGATATAATAATTGCTATAATTGCTACATATTCTTAATCTTATCGGTTGTATCAATTTAACTATATCAATTATATTCAAATTAGTAGTCAATTATTTTTATGAAAATTCTTGCTATAATTAGGTTATACTTATGAGATTATCTTGTATTAATCGTTATAATTAATTTAATAAAGATATTTATTAAGTATATATGTTATCTATATTAATTATATGCCAATATATATTTGTAAGAATGAGTTTAAAAAAGTGATATATAAATATATATAATATTATTGTTATATAAAAGTTAGATTTAAATAATATATTAAATATTAATTTGATATAATTATAATAAAAATATTTTTCTAAAATAATATAATCATACATTATTCATGAGCTAATTATAATACAATTAAATGTATAATATTATTCTATATTATTTATTTATCGTCATGATTTGATTTGATTATTTTCTAGTTTATTTACTTACACAAATGATTAAAATATATAACATAACTATTGTAATTATTATAATTTTATGATATAATTATAATTAACATATTTTATCATAATTAAATATTAATTTGATATAATTATAATGAAAAAAGTTTTCTAAAATAATATAATCATATATTATTTATGAGCTAATTATAATACAATTAAAAATATTATTATATCATAATGTCTACTTACTATATTAATATAATATCAAAAGATACATGTTTTATTATTTTTTATAGACAAAATCGGTTTTTATTGGCAACTAAATTGTGTTTAGGTCAACGAAAACTATATGTTTAGGTAGAGATTTTTTGTCAAATATAATGAAAATACAAATAAAGAAATAAAGGATAAAAATAAACTTAAATAATATATATGGCACCACTTCATTTTATTAATTATTAAATTATTTAAAAATAGTACATCCACGAAAAATACTCATAATATATAAATTAAGGCAATAATTTAAAATTTTTTAATTATAATTTAATCAAATACTAATATTAAAACCAAATTACTTAAACAATATTGAATCTATTATAGTTCTTAGTCACGTATAGTATAGAGTCATTCTCGTAATGATAACCAACTGAAATAACATCGTAAATATCAACATTTAGAATTCGTGCAAATTCAAACCATCCTCTTGTTAAATAAGCTTCATCATCCGCTATCCATGCAATGCGGCAAGGTATAAAATTGCCACACCGAGAAACCAAACTAACCCTTATTCCTCTCAATGGCATTGCAAGCATGCAAAAGAAAGCTGGTAATTTCTGAAAAAAATCACAATAGGTTATAAAATTATTCTAATAATGAACAACTTAAAATAAGATAATTTAAATATATTACCAATCGTTGAAATTGCATATCCGAGTTTGTCACGAATTTAGTAAAACTGAACTTAAATTGAGAGAATTCAATCTCATTACGTGCTCCACTTTGAAGATTTTCGGGCAGACGTAAAAAGCATGGAGGGGGTGGAACTTAAACTTGCCCTATAAAATTCCGTGGATGCAATTTCTCAATAAAAAATCGAGCTCCTCCCAAGAAAGCTAACTTTAACCACATTTCATTAGGTTAGTCATAATAGGTAAGTAGATCCAATCATCCTTCGGTAAAGTAGAGATTATTGCCCCTTCTTTGAACGCTTACATCCATGTAGTTGGAACCTGAATCAGTGAAAACAACTCGATGAGGTATTTCATGGATGTGATGCATTTTAAACGATTGTGGTAAAAGACAATCGAACTGGAACATTAGACGATAAAAATAACTTAGAGTAACAACAATTAATAAATTATTAAAAGAATAATATAATATAATGAGTATATGAAAAATATTATAAATTAAAAAATTATAAATTGTACCTTAAAAGGATTAACTTCAATAAAAAAACGAAGAGTACATTCTTATTTTATGAAGTAGTAAAAAAAATACTAAATATAAAATTATGAGCTGACTCTCAAATTTAGATTCATGTACTATAGAAAAATACTATTTATAGACCTTAGTAAAATAAAAATAAATATGTAAATTACTTATTATTAAGGCAATTTTTTATTATGTGTAGTAATTACGCATTATAATGATAAGTAGTTTAATAGTACATTAAATATTGATTTGATAATGAAGATATATTTCTAAATTAGTATAATTATATATTATTTATTAAATATTAATTATAATATAATATAATTATAATAAAGGTATTTTTTATAAAATAATTTAAAATAGGTGAAAAATTTCATTTGGAGAAAAAACGGACTTACGAGAGATCGACACGTCATCTTTATTAGTTGGGAAAAACTCAATTTTAATATATTAAGTAGATAGATTTTATTAGTATTTTGAGCAACATTACATAAAATATTATGTCAAAGAGACACGAAAGATAAGTAATATCAAATTAAAATAACAAAATCCCAATTAATTAAAAAATAACATAAAATCAAAAACCTCGTTAAAATAACGTAATAGTTATTGGCCATTATTGCTTTAAAGAAAATTCATTTTTTTTTATAACGAAAAAAATTCAATTATTTTATTTTTGCATGCCATTTCTAAAACCTAAAAGTAGGAGTTGCAACGCGTGTTAGTCTGATGCACTTCACTGATGTCAGCTGTGAGCTAAACTCATTCCATTCCATTTTGTATTGTGGGTTCAAAATAGCAGCTTATAATATCTTTTGACGAGTTCACTCATTTTTTGTTACATTTTTAATAAATAAAATTCTAAAATCCAAAATCTTATAAAAATATGAAGTGGTTGAGTAGTTTTTATTAAAAAAAATTAAATTATCATTTTCATTTTCAATGTTTGTGTATGTCTTAAAATTGTTCTAATATTTAAATCATCTTATTTAACTTGTCCTAATTTAGAGTTGTGCCAACTGATACATCTGCATAAGAGTGATTTGGGCTTTAGCATATACATATAAATTGTGTTAAGGTGATGTGATTTAAGTTAAAATAATGTAACTTTTGTTATCTTAGGACCATTTATATAAGTTGAGAAGCACAATTTTTTAGGACGATATTAAAAGAGTTTTATACGTAAATCATCCTAAGATGTGTGGTATTTAATATACTATCTAAAATTTATTATCCTAAAATGATTCATATGATATAAAATTCAAGAGAATAATATTTTGAAATTTCATTTAAAGAAATGTGATAAATTTGATTTTTTTTATTTTATTTAAATAAAAAATCTAAAAGATATGCGTATTTTTTATTTTTTTTCTCTTTTTTATTCAAAAAATTTTAGAAAAATTAAAATAAATGTCAACAGTTTCATGTATTATATATAT
>NC_029779.3:16660262-16668237 GCF_000817695.3 Arachis duranensis
GATAACTAAACATATAAATAAAAAAAGATTTATATGTTTTGTATTTATATATTTTATATTTATTATTTAAAAATAAAAGATTATGTTTATCAATTAAAGTATTATATATTAAAAAATATATATTTATTTATATATTATTAATATCTAATATATTTTATATTTATTATAATTTATTAATTCTAATTTTATATTAATTTTTTATTTATATTTATTAAAATTTAATAATTTATAAAAATACAACATATTGAATATGTACAAAATTACCGTGCTTATTTAGACATATCCTAACTTTAATACCTTACCATAGTAGCCAAGCAAATACCAATAAAGTAATAGCTTAAATTGACATAATTTTTTCATACTCAATTAAGAGATTACGAGTTTGAGCCTCCAATCTTCGATAAAAAAAATACCAATAAAGTAATATTTATCTGTACATGTTAACACATGTAAGTTTGAATATAATATTATTAACCAGCATAATTTGAACTAGTTTAAGAATCCCATAACCGAAACCATCAATTAAAAAAAAATTAACTACTAAAAATATTCTCAAATTATTTAAATATTAATAAAAATACACACAAATTTTACTATCAATAAAAATAATTTAAAAATACAATAAAAATATTTAACAATAAATATATATTTTAAAAAAATACTTTAGAGATTAAATAAAAAATATATTTAATGAAAAATCACCAAAATTTAAGGATAATAATATCTCATTTTTTAATAATGTTTACAAAAAATCACATCAAAATTCAATCTCTAATGTATTTTTTGAGAAATACATATTCAATGTTAGATAATCTTAAAAAAAACTAACAATAATTATGTATTTCTCAAAAAATACATTAGAGATTGAATTTTGATGCGATTTTTTGTAAGTATGATTAAAAAATAAAATATTTTCTTAAAATTTGGTATTTTTTTTGTTAAATATATATTATTTTGTGATTTTTTAAAAGTATTATTGGTTGTTAAAAAAATTTATAAAAAACTTTATGCTTAACGAAAAATCACAAAATTTTAAGTGTAATAATATTTTATTTTTATAATCATGTTTATAAAAAATTACATTAAAATTTAATTTTTAAGATATTTTTTAAAAATATATATTTATTATTAAATATTTTTATTGTGTTTTTAAATTATTTGAAGACATTTTTGTCGATACTAAAACTCGAATTTATTTTTGTGGTTAACCATAAAAAAAATAAAAACTTAGAAAAAAAAAGAATCTGGCCGTGAATGTTTTTACCAAAAAAGACCTGAAAGTGTGAAATCAGAAGAGTCCAAAAGGGAATAAGGTTGTTGAAGATATTTTAAGATGATAGTTATGGAATCGGGATGAGGAAAAAGTGCGTAATTTGGAGGGAATAGAAGGTAGGCAGTTGCAGTTAATGCGATCCAATGTTATAGAATCTTCCAAGTCCCATTTCAGTTCATTCATGTTCATCATATTCTGGTTTTGGTAGTAAAATCGAAATCAATAACAGTGAAATATGGGGAGAAATAGGATGAAGAATCTGCTTAGGAAGCTGCACATCGGTGGTGGAGACGGCGGCGATGACGGTGACGGTGACGGTGGCGCTTCTCCTACTATGAACGAACTACCGAGTCGCAATCTGAGTGTTGCAGAGCATGAGCGTGAGCATGAGTTTCAATTTCAGATGAGAATGGCGTTGGCCATCAGTGCTTCCCATCCAATTCCAAACAATGACGCTGACTCCGATCAGATCGATGCCGCCAAGCAGATGAGCTTAGGTTCTGAGTCTTCCCTCACACAGTTCCAATCCCTTCGCTATTGGGTACTTCTTTCACTTTTATTTCATTCTCGTAATCAATTAAACTTATCTCACTTTTTCATTTTGTTGTTAATGTTTAATCAATTGTAGAAGCTTGACATTGTTAAAGGGGAAGTGTTTTCTCTGAGTAATTTGTTTGGTTTTTACCTCTGGCAGAATTATAGTGTGATAGGTTATGAGGAGAAAGTGATGGATGAGTTTTATGATGTTTATGGAATCTCTTCAAATATCATTCGTCGAGGAAAGATGCCCTTATTGGTGGATCTGCAGGCTAAAACCACCTCACAAAATGGTGATCGTGAAGTCATCTTGGTGAACCGCTTGGTTGATCTTGAGCTGCAGCGGCTTGAGGAAAAGGCCTGTGCCTTATTCAATGACTGTCCTATTTCTGAAAAAGGACTGATTTTAAGTGGCTTGCTGCAGAGACTTGCTGATATTGTTGTTACCAGAATGGGTGGCACAGTTGGTAGTGCAGATAAAATGATAGAAAGGTGGGCTAGGAGGAGTCATGAGTTAAGAGATTCTTCAAGAACCATTGTTCTTCCTCTTGGCTCTCTTGATGTTGGACTGTCGCGTCACCGAGCCCTGCTTTTTAAGGTTGCAACATTCTCTATATTTTCTAGTTATGCATATGCACATAAAATTATCTCAAATATCTTATAACAGTTTTTAACACTTTGTGTGCGAAGAACATTGTTTTCTCCGTCAATTGACATGTATGTTCTGTTTCGACCCATCATTCATCAAAGAACATAAAAACCCAACAGTGCAAAGTTGCATTTCCAAGTTTATGGTGCACAGGTGATATGCATCAAGCTAAATCGAGCTTTCTTCATTTCTCTTTAGCCAAAAACATTCACTTTTATGCCACCTCCAACTTTGATGTAATTCATGCAATTTACTTGATAACCATTCAGAAGTTTCGATTGAAACATGTTTCTTGTCCCGGTGCATAGGTACTTGCTGACAAGATTAATATTCCTTGCATGCTGGTCAAAGGGAGCTATTACACTGGAACTGATGATGGAGCATTGAATTTGATAAAAGCTGATGATGGAAGGTAAATCTTATGCTAGAATGTTAATGGCTTAACTGTCTTTTTAAATATTGTTGTCCAAGGATTGTTTACCATAGATACTTTATCATCATACCTTTATCACCTTAGGTCTCTAATAATAAATGGTGCATGACGTGCACCATGGTGGAACAAGTTCAAGAGCTGTTATTGACTTGTTGTAATGACACAGTGAATACATCATTGATATGATGGGTGCACCTGGGGTTCCGAACACATTTGATTGATACTAGAACTCAAGTCTTGGGTAGCTCACCTGATCAGTGCAGCAAAAAAACAAAAGCAGTCAGGTCCCAGTCAGAAAAACCATTAAATGTGGGTGGTCAAACAAAACTAGTTGATAATATCCATGTTGGAATGAATGAAAGAGAGAGGTTTGGACATAATTTGGGAAATCTTTTAGAGTCACTGCATAAATCATGTGAATTCTTATCACATAGAGAAACATCACCTGCAGAAAAGATTCGCGTAAACAATGTATCCAAGTATGTCCTCAGTGCAGCAAAGAACCCGGAATTCGCACAAAAACTACACGCAGTTTTGCTAGAGAGTGGAGCCCTCCCCCCACATGATCTCTTTTCAGTTGTAAATCCACAAGATATGGGTGAAGATAAAACATGTGAAGAATTTGTCAGGGATATCGTTCAAGATGATCCAACTAGGTTGTCATTAAGCTACAACAAATCTCTCATACCCTATCAAATGAAGCGCACTGCCCATGATACTAGGTCAGAACAGCAGAAAGAATTTTACGTAGATAGATATGATAATTCCACACAGTGTGATTGTGAATGTGATAATACCGGGAAGGGGTCTGTGATGGTTTGTGACAATAGAGTTGATGGGTTAGAGCAATCTCATTACTTATGTAAAGAGCAATGTCTCCAATCTGATTTGCCCAAGAGAGCTGTTTCTTGTGAAACACGTGATAGGTTTGATGTTTCCCATGATGGGGATGACAAAAATGGTTATAATGAGGTTGGTGTAGCTTTAAATGACGTTGGATTTTGTAAAGAGTCAGCCATTCAGATAAATAAGGCACCCTGTATAGAGTCAGCAAAGTGTATCACATATGATCATAAAAATGACAGAGTTAACCCAGTCTTGGGGGAGAGGAAAGAATGGGAAATTCAATGGGAGGATCTTCGTATTGGTCAACGTATTGGTATCGGTAAGATCTATAATTTACTAGCTGTGCCTTTCATTCCCCTTTATTGTACTCTTGTGACTAACCTCATAAAACTGTGGCACTCCTTCAGGTTCGTGTGGTGAGGTTTTCCATGCTGATTGCAACGGTTCGGTAAGTGCTCTATATCCTCACCTCCTAATACTTTTCAGGACATTGTTGATTTCTTGTGATAGAATCAGGGAATAGCAGAAGGTTAGGATTTTATTGCTGCACAGGGACTGCAATTCGCACTCCCTAGAATGTTCTACATGGTTGGAACTACCAACTCAGGGAGAGAGAGTTCTCTCCAATTCTAACTGAATTAACAAAACAGAAAAGCATAAAAACAAAGCTAACTACAACCCAGCTACTAATAGGTAGTTAAGAGTAGAGTTTAACTAACCAACCAGCCAGCTAGACCAAGCTAAACTGCTACTTACCTCTTCTCTTGTAAAATAGCCCAAACCTGTTATTATTAGGCGCCATTCTATCAAAACTCCTCCCCTGGACAACCACCTTATCCTCAAGGTGGAACTCCAATGTGGCCGCCCTCTCCCAGCTGTCCTCACAAGAACAGAGACCCTCCCAGCGCACCTCTAAAGCACCGTCTTCAGCGGTTCGCGGTGCCAAAATCTGTGAAGGATTCACCACCAGCTCACCATCCTCCTCCTCCTCTTCATGGGAGCTATTACTCGTCCGCCACATCTATCCATCTTGACAGAGTTTCTTCCAAGATATCTATTTTGCTTCCATAAATGGATCATTTTAGCATAACTCCTAGTCCTAGATGACTGCAAAATCTATATTAATGTACTATGCCAGAAGTTTGATTTTGATGTTTGTTTTCCCAGTTGCCATCATGCAGACTTAATTCTGAAAGATGAGTTATAGTTTGTGGAATAACACATTGGAAGTAAAATTCCTTGTCTCTCAAATTAAATAACCAAATTCCTTTTCATTAGCCGCTTTTCAAGGTTTATCTTCGAATCGCTAAAATTGGAATTTAAATATGTATGAAGGGGAATTAAAGAATAAAAAATTTGAATTGTGAGGGTAGTGATGGAGGGTAAAGCATTCAACTTATTCGTGATCATTTTGCTTGGTACAGGGCTCTCTAAGTCAATATATAGCCAATTTCTGTATGGCTGTAGATATTTTATTAATTGCTCATTTTTGTTGATAGAAAATAAAATATGGATGAATAATTATGCCGAGATATCTATTTTGCTTCCATAAATGGATATTCCTTGGCCACTTTCATTCTTTCTTCTCAAATTTTGTTTGTGTCATCATGCACTGGTGTAGGGTTAATTTTATATATGGGTCCGTGTGAAGCAGTAGTCATGTTGCAAATGCACTGATTTTGATAGTTTTGAATTAATGGTTTGCCATGGTAGGAAGTTGCTGTGAAGAAGTTTCTAACACAAGATTTTTCTAGTGATGCAGTGGCTCAGTTCAAATCTGAAGTAAGAATCTGATGTTATACACAAATCAATGTTGCATTCATGTGCTTACATATACATTTTTACCCATGCGATGCATTTACTAGGTTGAGATCATGTTAAGACTGCGGCATCCCAATATTGTGCTCTTCATGGGAGCTATTACTCGTCCGCCACATCTATCCATCTTGACAGAGTTTCTTCCAAGGTCAATGTTCTTTCTTCCTTTTCTTGTTGTCGTTTAGGTTTGGATTGTTGTTTGTGTGCGTGCATGTGTGGTTGATTTCCTACATGTTTATTTTGTTTGTTAAAGTATATTTGCCACTTGGTATGCAGAGGGAGTTTATATGGTCTATTGCGTAATCCTAAGTTTCAACTTAATGACAAGAGGCGGTTGCGTATGGCTGTTGATGTGGTAATGAGATGAAATTATCCTTGTATTTAACTTCATATCCTCCATTCTCTTTGCCTTTAATTGATGTGAAGATATTAACTGTCTTAAAAACCAGGCTAAGGGAATGAACTACTTGCACACAAGTCATCCTCCCATTGTCCATAGAGATTTGAAGTCTCCGAATCTTCTTGTCTCCAAGCATTGGGTTCTTAAGGTAATCAAACTTTAAATTTTTTATGTTTTCCCCCTTAGAGAGTTTGGTTTATGCATCTGAAAATAAGGCACCATACCTTGTTGTCTCTTGATAGGTCTGTGATTTTGGTCTATCGCGGATGAAGCACCATACATTTTTGTCATCAAAGTCCTATGCTGGAACGGTAATTCTTACAAATTAATGGACTTTGAAAATTCTTGGGTTACACTCTTAATTCATTCATTTCTTTCATAAATTACAATTATGATGTATAGCTTTAAGCTAAGTAACACAGTCCTAGATAAATCTTTTGCCTGCAGGCCGAGTGGATGGCACCAGAAGTCTTAAGAAACGAGCTTGCCAATGAAAAGTAAGTTAATTATGAATGACACTGTGACCTCTAATAAGAAACCTGTTTATAAAAATTCAGGATATGATTAATAGTTAAATCTTGTGTTGGTTTCAGGTGTGATATATATAGTTTTGGAGTAATCTTGTGGGAGTTGGCTACTACAATGATCCCGTGGCAAAGTTTGAACCAAATGCAGGTTGTTGGAGCTGTTGGATTCCAAAACAGGCGCCTTGAAATTCCAGATGATGTTGATCCAGAAGTAGAACAGATAATACGTGATTGTTGGCAAATGTAAGTTAAAATTAAATTACATTCATATTATATATGATTACGATGGCAACTTAACGGTGTTATTAATGTGATTCATGGAACTCCGTGATTTCAATCACGTATTGGTATTAAATATTAATAGTAGTTTTTCCGCTTGTTTGATTTTAGTTGGGTGTTTGAAATGCAGGGATCCACAGTTACGGCCATCATTCTCCGAGTTATTATCTCGCCTCTGCCAACTTCAACATCTTGTTGTCGTTAAAGGTGTAAAACGAGCTCCACACATCAAATGAAGGGAAATTCATTTTTGTGTATCACTTTATATTATTCTTTGAGAATGAGAGAAAGCAGAGCCGGCATATGGTGCAAGAAAAATGTTTCGCAAATTATGAGTCTCACGTTGATTAGTGTGTGAAACATTCCTTATTCTCTCTCTCTCTTTCTTTTTATTTTTTTCTTTTTAGATTTTAGAGTCCAGTTAAGTCCACTCTAATGCAGATGAGTGTCGTGAGGGGAGGTGGATGTTACAACATTAGATTTGTATATAGATCTTACTAGGGGTTGTAAACTTTTGATCACCGAGTCGTATATTGATAATAATCTTTTTTACAACACCAGAATAAAGCATCTTATAGAGTTCTCGACCTTGTACAGTTTTGCAATTAGTTGCCATTGATTTAAATTTTAAATTTCAGTGGTCGTTCTTTAATACAGAATATTAATCCATTTTTAATTATAAAATTGTTTTTTTTTAACCTTCATTTTGAAAATTTCATAGTTTAGGATTAGAATTTAAGATATAAAATTTGATATTGAAGATTTAAAAAAGTTGTTGATTTTGATCGAAAAAAATTGAACTCTTTAGTTGAATTTTATACATAAATAAAACCCAACAAACAAGTAGAAATATATAAGAATTTAATGAATCAATCATAATCTAATTACTAGTTCTTTATTTTGGTAATATACAGATGTTAAAGCATATTTTGGAATATTATATATTAATATAATATTTAGACATATCTTGTTATAATTTCATATTAATTTAGTTTTATATTAGATTCATTTCGTTTTTACGATTGAATTATATTTTTGTCTTATAAATAAAACCATGATAATAAATAGGATTGTAGAATTACTTAAGAAGTAGTAGTACTATTTACAGTAAGGATAATTGAATGATGCCTACCAATTTTTTTTGTCTAAATTACGTAAATGTGAGTATTGAGAGACGAGTTCCACTCTTTTTAAAAAATTATATTATGACACT